>NC_091782.1:1818181-2121212 GCF_029378745.1 Bos indicus | reverse complement strand
ACCAGTTATATATGCGCCTGCTGCTGCTGCTAAGTTGCTTCAGTCATGTCCGACTCTGTGTGACCCCATAGACGGAAGCCCACCAGGCTCCGCCATCCCTGGGATTCTCCAGGCAAGAACATTGGAGTGGGTTGCCATTTCCTTCTCCAATGCATGAAAGTGAAAAGTGAAAGTGAAGTCACTCAGTCGTGTCTGACTGTTAGCGACCCCATGGACTGCAGCCTACCAGGCTCCTCCGTCCATGGGATTTTCCAGGCAAGAGTACTGGAGTGGGGATATATGCCCCTAACCCTGGAATTTTGCATGTAAGCAAACTGTTTTGTATATATGTTCTTTCTAGCATTTTAAACCCTTTTGTATGCGTTCACATCTCTTATTTGCTGATCTTTAGAACAACTCTTTAACACAAAGAAGGTAAGGTTGAAGAACAGTTGAATCTCTTTATTACCAATCATGAAATTGGAAATGGACTCTTACGTGCATAGACAATGCTTGCCAAACATGAATGTTAAATTTTGATTTAAAATAATTTTTTTTTGCAATTTTGAATATGCACAGGCATGTTAAAATTTTCCCTCATTTCAGTAATCAGATTGGAGAGAAAAAACCTTTAGAAATTTTATAAGTCATAGTACATCTCCCTAATTTCTTTTTAAATAATTTATGTAATTATATGAGTAAATTATATTTTCAAAGATTACTGACGTTAGCATTTCTTTAGGAAGAAGCATCTCTTTACACGTGTACACCTGTGGTGGATGCATGTTGATGTATAGCAAAACCAATACAATATTGTAAAGTTTAAAAAAAAAAAGTGTATCTGAGCTCATAGGAACTGAGAAGCCTCTTGATGAAAGTGAAAGTGAAGAGTGAAAAAGTTGGCTTAAAACTCAACATTCAGAAAACGAAGATCATGGCATCTGGTCCCATCACTTCATGGGAAATAGGTGGGGAAACAGTGTCAGACTTTATTTTTCCGGGCTCCAAAATCACTACAGATGGTGACTGCAGCCATGAAATTAAAAGACGCGTACTTCTTGGAAGGAAAGTTATGACCAACCTAGATAGCATATTCAAAAGCAGAGACATTACTTTGCCAACAGAGGTTTGTCTAGTCAAGGCTATGGTTTTTCCTGTGGTCATGTATGGGTGTGAGAGTTGGACTGTGAAGAAGGCTGAGCACCAAAGAATTGATGCTTTTGAACTGTGGTGTTGGAGAAGATTCTTGAGAGTCCCTTGGACTGCAAGGAGATCCAACCAGTCCATTCTGAAGGAGATCAGCCCTGGGATTTCTTTGGAAGAGATTATGGTAAAGCTGAAACTCCAGTACTTTGGCCACCTCATGCGAAGAGTTGACTCATTGGAAAAGACTCTGATTCTGAGAGGGATTGGGGGCAAGAGGAGAAAGGGACGACAGAGGATGAGATGGCTGGATGGCATCACTGACTCGATGGACTTGAGTCTGAGTGAACTCCGGGAGTCGGTGATGGACAGGGAGGCCTGGCGTGCTGCGATTGATGGGGTCACAAAGACTCAGACACAACTGAGCAACTGATCTGATCTGGGTTCATAGGTCTGGGGTCGATTCCTGTGTGTGTGTGTGTGTGTGTGTGTTTAGGTGTGTGAGAGGCATAACTCTGTTCTCCATGGTAAAGTTCGAAAAACCATAACCCATCAGTTTTGCTTGGTTTAAATCATTATTTTTCTCTACTTAATATAGGTATTCTAATGATTTTGTTTCCTAGTTCAATTTTGTGGGCAAATTGCTCGGGCCTAGAGGAAACTCCTTGAAGAGGCTACAGGAAGAAACAGGTGCTAAAATGTCTATCCTGGGCAAAGGATCAATGAGAGATAAAGCAAAGGTATGTACTTTGAATTTGTACTAAAGATTCACAGGGAATCAGCTGTAACAGGGTGGCCACATTCACAAGCACATCTGAGCTCTCCTCCAATCAGTTCCCATTATCTTTACCCTTTTAGGACTAGTCTTCACCTTCATATCTTCTCTATTTATAAAAATAAGCTACCGGTCTTTTTCTACCAAAGCATGTAATTTTTAGTCCTTTGTTTAGGTGGCTATCAAATCTGTTCATTTCTTTCGTGTCCTCTGTAGGATGTTTCTGTATGTGTATGCTCATTTTCTTTAATTCCCTAACTGAATCCTTTTTCTTTCTTCAGTTGTATCTTCTGATCCCATCCCATGTATCATTCCCTCACTTTATCTTTCCACTCCACTTCACTCCGATCCTCTTACCTGAAGCAATTTCACATATTTATCTGCAAATCTAAGAGATTTTTGGAGAAGGAAATGGCAACCCACTCCAGTGCTGTTGCTTGGAGAATCCCATGAATAGAGGAGCCTGTCAGGCTACAGTCCACGGGGTTGCAAAGAGTTGGACACAACTAAGCTACTAGCACACACACACGTGCACGCATGAGAGTTCCATTTTTTTTTTTTTATAATGTGTCAGTGATATTAAATGACTTAACTGATCCTCAAAGACAAATAAGCTAATAAATATATCAACTTGGATATTTGAAATGATTTACATTACATTTGAACTACATCATTTCCCCATTTTATAAATAGGAAATAGCCTCTACTTTTGATTTTTTTGTTTTGTTGAAATAACTATTTATAGATATTTATTCATAAAGTATCTCTTAAAATTAATTGAGAAAGGGTGAATGTTTTATGGTAGTATCATTTGACCTGGCCATACTTTTTCTTACTTGATATGTTACCAGGGAAAATAAAATAATCATACATTTTAATTATGATTATAAAAATTGCTTAGAGATAGTTTAGGAGTTGCTCAACTATTAGGATGAAATATTAAAGGGAGAAATTCATAGTGGGAAATGTTACTGAATTTGTGAATGTACCATGCATGTTTGATCTTTATTGTAACAAGGCTGTGTGTGGTGTTTAACCAAGACATGCTACTGTTGCTAAGTCGCTTCAGTCGTGTCCAACTCTGTGCGACCCCATAGACAGCAGCCCACCAGGCTCCGCCATCCCTGGGATTCTCCAGGCAAGAACACTGGAGTGGGTTGCCATTGCCTTCTCCAATGCATGAAGGTGAAAAGTGAAAGTGAAGTCGCTCAGTCGTGTCCGACTCTTCGCTATCCCATGGACTGCAGCCTACCAGGCTCCTCTGTCCATGGGATTTTCCAGGCAAGAGTACTGGAGTGGGGTGCCATAGACATGCTATATGGGTACTTAAAAAAATAATAATCAGTTCTGTAATTTGCCAAAGGATGCCACTTGCAAGTGTTAAATTTTGAGTAAAATTTAGTTACTTTCTACTGTGTATAATTTCATAAGGATGACTTTTTGGCCAAATGTACTGCTTCTAGTTAATCAGAGTATATTTAGAAGAAATAATAAAAGTATTTAAGAGATAGCTTTTGTCTTCTGCTGTAAGCATATTTAGGTTTTCTATGTATATGAGGATAAATTGACACATGATTATCTATATCTGTTCTTTCATATATTCTTTAATTATTTGTTATATGTTTTCCAGATATCTCAAAGTCATATAATAGAAAGTTCATTTTGTATGTTTTTATACTCTCACATAGTCTTTAAGATTTAGATCAGGCAGAGATGTCCTAACCCCTGTGATAGGCTTACTTAACCATAAAACATATTTTACTGAAATTTTCTGTTTCACTCATTACACTGTTAACTTTCATGGACCAGAGAAATGTCTTAGTTAGCTTTGCACACCCAGAGTCACCATGTAGTCTCTTCGTACTTTTTAAAACAAATAAGTGTATTTTTTATTTCCACATATATAGTTTTATATAGGATTCTATTTTTCCTGTGAACATGGTTAGCTACCAACATAATTATTAGAAAAATCTAGCAAGAAACAGATTTGATTCTATTAACTTTCTGTTAGGTTTAGTTTACTAATATTGTGATGTGTGCTTAGTCACTCAGTCACGTCTGACTCTTGCAACCCCATAGACTGTAGCCCACCAGGCTACTCTGCCCAAGGGGATTTTCCAGGCAAGAATACTGGAGTGGGTTGCCATTTCCTTCTCTAATTTACCTGTTATTTAAAATCCTGTTTCTATATTGATTACATTTTGAATGATCCATCATGTTTTCATGAGTATTTTCATTGTTTCATTTTAAAAATGAAAGAAAATGGAAACATTTAATAGCAACAATATCAATAATAATATATAGTAGTATAAAATATGCTTGTTAGACTCTATATAAGACCTTAACTACCAAAGACAACACAGCTGAAATAAAACCACAGATGTAGATGTGAAAAAAACTTACCTTAGTAAACACTTGATTAAAATAAAAATAAATGCTTGGTAAATTTTTTATTGCTATGTTGCTAACTTTGTCTCTGCTACATGACCTGAACAGAAAGGAATATTTTATGTAATTTTATTTTTCTAGCAAATAATTAAAACTTATCTGATTTTGCAGCTCTAGTTCATAGTAATAAATGTGAGGGGAAAAAAATTCTCCTTGGAGTTTGCATTCCAATGGGAGAGACAGACAATAAATAAGTGAACAAATATATTTTCTACTTTCAGACATTGTTAACTGTTATGGATTAAAACAAAACAGAGGAAGGGAAATATGTTAGTGCTGGTAGTAGTAGTTTGGTATGATGATCAAGTGTAACCCTGGACAAGGAGAAGGGACCAACACAAGGAAAATCAGAGAAGAGAGAATGCAAGTGATGTCTCTGAAGGAGAATTCATGTCTTTATCTGTAACTATCCTGGCAGCCATAGCCCTATCTTTGTTTATAACCATGCTTATTCCCATTTGGCGGAGAAGGAAATGGCACCCCACTCCAGTACTCTTGCTTGGAAAATCCCATGGATGGCGTAGCCTGTTAGTCTGCAATCCATGGGGTCGCTAGGAGTCGGACACGACTGAGTGACTTCACTTTTACTTTTCACTTTCATGCATTGGAGAAGGAAATGGCAACCCACTCCAGTGTTCTTGCCTGGAGAATCCCAGGGACGGGGGAGCCTGGTGGTCTGCCATCTATGGGGTTGCACAGAGTCAGACATGACTGAAGTGACTTAGTATAGCATAGCATTCCCATTTGGACCTTCCCAGGTGGCACTAGTGGTAAAGAACTTGCCTGCCAGTGTAGGAAATGTAAGAGATGCAGGTTGAATCTCTGAGTCGGGGAGATCCCCTAGAGGAGGGCATAGCAACCCACTCCAGATGGAAAGATATTCCATGTTCCCAGGTAGGAAGAATCAATAATGTGAAAATGACTGTACTTCCAAATGCAATTTACAGATTCAGTGCTACCCCTATCAAATTACCAATGTCATTTTTCACAGAACTAGAACAAAACATTTCACAATTCATATGGAAACACAAAAGACCCTGAATAGCCAAAGCAGTCTTGAGAAAGAATGGAGCTGGAGGAATCAATCTTTCTGATGTCAGATTATACTACAAAGCTACAGTCATCAAGGCAGTATGGTACTGGCACAAAAACAGAAACATAAACCAATGAACAAAATAGAAAACCCAGAAATAAACCCATGCCCCTATGGGTACCTCATTTTTGACAAAGGAGGCAAGAATATACAATGGGACAAAGACATCCTCTTCAATAAATCATGCTGGGAAAACTGGACAGCTACATGTAAAAGAATGAAATTGGAAGTCTTCCTAACACCATACACAAAGGTAAACTCAAAATGGCTTAAAGACCTAAATGTAAGACCAGAAACTATAAAACTCTGAGACTAAAACATAGGCAGAACACTCGATGACATAAATCAAAACAAGAACCTCTATGACCCACCTGTTAGAGTAAAGGAAATAAAAACAAAAGTAAAAAAGTAAGACTTGATTAAATTTAAAAGCTTTTGCACAGCAAAGGAAACTATAGCAAGCTGAAAACACAACCCTCAGAATGGGAGAAAATAATAGCAAATGAAACAACTAACAAAGGATTAATTGCAAAAATATACAAGCAGCTCATACAACTTAATGCCAGAAAAACAAACAACCCAATCATAAAGTAGGAAAAAGACCTAAATAAACATTTCTCCAAAGAAGACATACAGGTGGCTAACTAACACATGAAAAGATGGTCAACATCACTCATTATTGAAGTGCAGTGAAATGAAGTGAAGTGGCTCAGTGGTGTCCAATTCTTTGCAACGCTATGGACTGTAGCCTACTAAGCTCCTCCGTCCATCCATGGGATTTTCCAGGCAAGAGTACGAGAGTGGATTGCCATTTCCTTCTCCAGGGTGATCTTCACAACCTAGGGATCGAACCTGGGTCTCCCACATTGTAGGCAGATGCTTCTACCGTCTGAGCCACCAGGGAAGTCCATTATTCAGTTCAGTTCAGTTCAGTCACTCAGTCGTGTCCGACTCTTTGTGAGCCCATGAATCACAGCATGCCAGGCCTCCCTGTCCATCACCAACTCCCAGAGTTCACTCAGACTCATGTCCATCGAGTCAGTGATGCCATCCAGCCATCTCATTCTCTGTCGTCCCCTTCTCCTCCTGCCCCCAATCCCTCCTAGCATCAGAGTCTTTTCCAATGAGTCAACACTTTGCATGAGGTGGCCAAAGTACTGGAGTTTCAGCTTTACCGTAATCTCTTCCAAAGAAATCCCAGGGCTGATCTCCTTCAGAATGGACTGGTTGGATCTCCTTGCAGTCCAAGGGACTCTCAAGAATCTTCTCCAACACCACAGTTCAAAAGCATCAATTCTTTGGTGCTCAGCCTTCTTCACAGTCCAAATCTCACATCCACACATGACCACTGGAAAAACCATAGCCTTGACTAGATGGACCTTTGTTGGCAAAGTAATGTCTCTGCTTTTGAATATGCTATCTAGGTTGGCCATAACTTTTCTTCCAAGGAGTAAGCACTTGTAATTTCATGGCTGCAGTCACCACCTGCAGTGATTTTGGAGCCAAAAAAAAAAAAAAAAAAAAAAAGGCTGACACTGTTTCCACTGTTTCCCCATCTATTTGCCATGAAGTGATGGGACCAGATGTCATGATTTTCGTTTTCTGAATGTTGAGCTTTAAGCCAACTTTTTCAGACTCCTCTTTCACTTTCATCAAGAGGCTTTTTAGTTCCTCTTCACTTTCTGCCATAAGGGTGGTGTCATCTGCATATCTGAGGTTATTGATATTTCTCCCAGCAATCATGATTCCAGCTTGTGCTTCTTCCATCCCAGCATTTCTCATGATGTACTCTGCATAGAAGTTAAATAAACAGGGTGACAATATACAGCCTTGACGTACTCTTTTCCTATTGGGAACCAGTCTGTTGTTCCATGTCCAGTTCTAACTGTTGCTTCCTGACCTACATACAGATTTCTCAAGAGGCAGGTCAGATGGTCTGATATTTCTGCCTCTTTCAAAATGTTCCACAGTTTATTGTGACCCACACAGTCAAAGGCTTTGATATAGTCAATAAAGCGGACATAGATGTTTTTCTGGAACTCTCTTGCTTTTTCCATGATCCAGCAGATGTTGGCAATTTGGTCTCTGGTTCCTCTGCCTTTTCTAAGACCAGCTTGAACATCTGGAAGTTCACGGTTCACGTATTGCTGAAGCCTGGCTTGGAGAATTTTGAGCACTACTTTACTAGCGTGTGAGATGAGTGCAGTTGTGTGGTAGTTTGAGCATTCTTTGGCATTGCCTTTCTTTGGGATTGGAATGAAAACTGACCTTTTCCAGCCTTGTGGCCACTGCTGAGTTTTCCAAGTTTGCAAGAGGGAATCAGAGGGCAGACACACTGAAACCATAATCACAGGAAACTAGTCAATCTAATTACACTAGGACCACAGCCTTGTCTAACTCAGTGAAACTAAGCCATGCTCATGGGGCCACCCAATACGGGTGGGTCATGGTGGAGAGATCTGACAGAATGTGGTCCACTGGAGAAGGGAATGGCAAACCACTTCAGTATTCTTGCCTTGAGAACCCCATGAACAGTATGAAAAGGCAAAATGATAGGATACTGAAAGAGGAACTCCCCAGGTCAGTAGGTGCCCAATATGCTACTGGAGATCAGTGGAGAAATAACTCCAGAAAGAATGAAGGGATGGATCCAAAGCAAAAACAATACCCAGTTGTGGATGTGACTGGTGTTGGAAGCAAGGTCCGATGCTGTAAAGAGCAGTATTGCATAAGAACCTGGAATGTCAGATCCATGAATTCAGGCAAATTGGAAGTGGTCAAACAAGAGATGGCAAGAGTGAATGTCGACATTCTAGGAATCAGCGAACTAAAATGGACTGCTGCTGCTGCTGCTAAGTTGCTTCAGTTGTGTCCGACTCTGTGCGATCCCATAGATGGCAGCCCATCAGGCTCCCCAGTCCCTGGGATTCTCCAGGCAAGAACACTGGAGTGGGTTGCCATTTCCTTCTCCAATGCATGAAAGTGAAAAGTGAAAGTGAAGTCGCTCAGTCGTATCCGACTCTTAGTTACCCCATGGACTGTAGCCCACCAGGCTCCTCCATCCATGGGATTTTCCAGGCAAGAGTACTGGAGTGGGGTGCCATCGCCTTCTGGAATGGGTAAATTTAACTCAGATGACCATTATATCTAGTATTGCAGGCAGGAATCCCTCAGAAGAAATGGAGTAGCCATCCTGGTCAACAAAAGAGTTTGAAATGCAGTACTTGGATGCAATCTCCAAAACGACAGAATGATCTCTGTTCATTTCCAAGGCAAACCATTCAATATCACAGTAATCCAAGTCTATGCCCCAACCAGTAATGCTGAAGAAGTTGAATTTGAACAGTTCTATGAAGACCTACAAGACCTTTTAGAACTAACCCCCCGAAAAATGTCCTTTTCATTATAGGGAACTGGAATGAAAAAGTAGGAAGTCAAGAAACACTTAAGAGTAACAGGCAAATGTTGCCTTGGAATACAGAATGAAGCAGGGAAAAGACTAATAGAGTTTTGCCAAGAAAATGCACTGGTCATAACAAACACCCTCTTCCAACAACACAAGGGAAGACTCGACATGTGGAAATTACCAGATGGTCATCACCGAAATCAGATTGATTATATTCCTTGCAGCCAACGATGGAGAAGCTCTACACAGTCAACAAAAATAAGACTGGGAACTGACTGTGGCTCAGATCATGAACTCCTTATTGCCAAAGTCAGACTGAAATTGAAGAAAGTAGGGAAAACCACTAGACCATTCAGGTGTGACCTAAATCAAATCCCTTATGATAATACAGTGGAAGTGAGAAATAGATTTCAGGGACTAGATCTGGTAGACAGAGTGACTGATGAACTATGGACTGAGGGTCATGACATTGTACAGGAGACAGGGAGCAAGACCATCCCCATGGAAAAGAAATCCAAAAAGGCAAAATGGCTGTCTGAGGAGGACTTACAAATAGCTGGGGAAAGAAGAGAAGCAAAACACAAAGAAGAATATGAAAGATATAAGCATCTGAATGCAGAGTTCCAAAGGATAGCAAGAATAGATAAGAAAGCCTTCCTCAGCAATCAATGCAAAGAAATAGAGGAAAACAACAGAATGGGAAAGACTACAGATCTCTTCAAGAAAATTAGAGATACCAAGGGAACATTTCATGCAAACGTGGGCTCGATAAAGGACAGAAGTGGTATAGACCTAATAGAAGCAGAAGATAATAAGAAGAGGTGGCAAGAATACACTGAAGAACTGTACAAAAATGATCTTCACGACCCAGGTAAACATGATGGTGTGATCACTCCCCTAGAACCAGATATCCTTGAATGTGAAGTCAAGTGGGCCTTAGAAAGCATCACTATGAAAAAAGCTAGTGGAGGTGATGGAATTCCAGTTGAGCTATTTCAAATCCTGAAAGATGATGCTGTGAAAGTGCTGCACTCAATATGCCAGCAAATTTGGAAAGTCCATTATTAGAGAAATGCAAATCAAAACTGCAATTAGATATCACCTCACACCAGTCAGAATGGCCATCTTCCAAAAGTCTACAAGCAAAAAATTCTGGGAAGCGCATGGAGAAAAGGGAATGCTCTTGCACTGTTGGTGGGAATGTAAATTGATACATCCACCTTGGAAGATGGTATGTATATTCCTTTAAAAACTAGGAATAATACCACTGAATGACCCAGCAATCTCACTCCTAGGCATATACCAGGGGAAACAGAAATTGAAAAAAGCACATGTATATCCCATCATTCATTATAGCACAATTTACAATAGCTAGAACATAGAAGCAACCTAGATATCCATTCACAGGTGAATGGATAAAGAAGTAGTGGTACAAATACACAATGGAATACTACTCAGCCATAAAAAGGAGCATGTTTGATTCAGTTCCTATGAGGTGGATGAACGTACAACCTATTATACGGAGTAAAGTAGGTCAGAAAGAGAAAGATAAATACTGTATTCTAACGCATATATATGAATCGAGAAAAATGGTGAAGTGAAGTGAAATGAAGTCTCTCAGTCGTGTCCGACTCTTTGCGACCCATGGACTGTAACCTACCAGGCTTCTCAGTCCATGGGATTTTCCAGGCAAGAGTACTGGAGGTAAGAAACATGATCATCTCAATACACGCAGAAAAAGCCTTTGACAAAATTCAACACGCTTTTATGATCAAAATGCTTCAGAAAAATGGGCATGGAAGGAAGCTACCTCAGCTTAGTAAAGGCCGTATATTTTAAGTCTACAGCAAGCATTATTCTCAATGGTGAAAAACTGAAAGCATTCCATCTATCATCAGCAACAAGACAGGGTGCCCACTTTCACCACATGTTTATTCTTTAATTCTTCTCAGTTCAGCCGCATCCAGAATGACCACATGGATCATAACCTTGTGTAACTCAATGAAACTACAAGCCATGTAGGGCCATCCAAGACAGACAGGTCATGGTGAAGAGTTATGATAAAATGTGGTCCACTGGAGAAGGGAATGACACACCACTTCAGCTTTCTTGCCTTGAGAACTCCATGACCAGTAATGAAAAGGAAAAAGAAATGACTCTGAAAGATAAACCCCACCAAGGTCAGTAGGTATAAATATATATTAATGGAGAAGAGCAGAAAAATAGCTCCAGAAGGAATGAAGAGGCTGGGCCACAGCAGAAACAACGCCCAGTTGTGGATGTGTCTGGTGGTGAAAGTAAATTACTATCATGTAAAGCACAATATTGCATAGGAACCGAGATGTTAGGCCCATGAGGCAAGGTAAATTCAGTTCAGTTCAGTCCAGTCACTGAGTTGTGTCCGATTCCTTGCGACCCCATGAATCGCAGCATGCCAGGCCTCTCTGTCCATCACCAACTCCCGGAGTTCACTCAAACTCATGTCATCGAGTCAGCGATGCCATCCAGCCATCTCATCTTCTGTCGTCCCCTTCTCCTCCTGCCCCCAAACCCTCCCAGTATCAGGGTCTTTTCCAATGAGTCAACTCTTCGCATGAGGTGGCCAAAGTACTGGAGTTTCAGCTTCAGCATCATTCCTTCCAAAGAACACCCAGGACTGATCTTTAGAATAGACTGGTTGGATCTGCTTGCAGTCCAAGGGACTCTCAAGAGTCTTCTCCAACACCAGTTCAAAAGCATCAATTCTTTGGTGCTCAGCTTTCTTCACAGTCCAACTCTCACATCCATACATGACCACAGGAAAAACCATAGCCTTGGTTAGATGGACCTTTGTTGGCAAAGTAGTGTCTCTGCTTTTGAATATACTATCAAGGTTGGCCATAAATTTCATTCCAAGGAGTAAGCATCTTTCAATTTCATGGATGCAATCACCATCTTCAGTGATTTTGGAGCCCAGAAAAATAAAGTCTGACACTGTTTCCACTGTTTCCCCATCTATTTGCCACGAAGTGATGGGACTAGATGCCATGATCTTCATTTTCTGAATGTTGAGCTTTAAGCCAACATTTTCACTCTCCTCTTTCACCTTCATCAAGAGGGTTTTTAGTTCCTCTTCACTTTCTGCCATAAGGGTGGTGTCATCTGCATATCTGAGGAAATTTATATTTCTCCCAGAAATCTTGATTCCAGCTTGTGCTTCTTCCAGCCCAGCATTTCTCATGATGTACTCTGCATAGAAGTTAAATAAGCAGGGTGACAGTATACAGCCTTGATGTACTCCTTTTCCTATTTGGAACCAGTCTGTTGTTCCATGTCTAGTTCTAACTGTTGCTTCCTGACCTGCATACAGATTTCTCAAGAGGCAGGTCAGGTGGTCCGGTATTCCCATCTCTTTCAGAATTTTCTACAGTTTATTGTGATCCATACAGTCAAAGGTTTTGGCATAGTCAATAAAGCAGAAACAGATGTTTTTCTGGAACTTACTTTCTTTTTCCATGATCCAGCGGATGTTGGCAATTTGATCTCTGGTTCCTCTGCCTTTTCTAAAATCAGCTTGAACATTTGGAATTCTGTGGTTCACGTACTGCTGAAGCCTGGCTTGGAGAACTTTGAGCATTACTTTACTAGAGTGTGAGATGAGTGCATTTGTGCAGTAGTTTGAGCATTCTTTGGCATTGCCTTTCTTTGGGATCGGAATGAAAACACCTTTTCCAGCCTTGTGGCCACTGCTGAGTATTCCAAATTTGCTGGCATATTGAGTGAAGCACTTTCACAGCATCATCTTTCAGGATTTGAAATAGCTCAACTGGAATTCCATCACCTACACTAGCTTTGTTCATAGCGATGCTTTCTAAGGCTCACTTGACTGCACATTCAAGCATGTCTGGCTCTAGGTCAGTGATCACACCATCGTGGTCATCTTGGTCGTGAAGCTCTTTTTTGTACAGTTCTTCTGTGTATTCTTATCACCTCTTCTTAATATCTTCTGCTTCTGTTAGGTCCATACCATTTCTGTCCTTTATCAAGCCCATGTTTGCCTGAAATGTTCCCTTGGTATCTCAAATTTTCTTGAAGGTATCTCCAGCCTTTCCCATTCTGCTGTTTTCCTCTATTCCTTTGCATTGATTGCTAAGGACAGTGTTCTTATCTCTTCTTGCTATTCTTTAGAATTGTGCATTCAGATGCTTATATCTTTCCTTTTCTCCTTTGCTTTTCACTTCTCTTCTTTTTACAGCTATTTGTAAGTCCTCATCAGACAGCCATTTTGCTTTTTTGGATTTCTTTTCCATGGGGATGATCTTGATCCCCGTCTCCTGTGTAATGTCATGAACCTCTGTCCATAGTTCACCAGGCACTCTGTCTATCAGATATAGTCCCTTAAATCTATTTCTCACTTCCACTGTATAATCATAAGAGATTTAATTTAGGGCATACCTGAATGGTCGAGTGGTTTTCCCTACATTCTTCAATTTAAGTCTGAATTTGGCAATAGTGAGTTCATGATCTGAGCCACAGTCAGCTCCCAGTCTCTTTTTTTTTTTTTTGCTTACTGTATAGAGCTTCTCCATCTTTGGCTGCAAAGAATATAATCAACCTGCTTTTGGTGTTGACCATCTGGTGATATCCATGTGTAGAGTCTTCTCTTATGTTGTTGGAAGAGGGTGTTTGCTATGACCAGTCCGTTCTCTTGGCAAAACTCTTTTAGCCTTAGCCCTGCTTCATTCCGTATTCCAAGCCAAATTTGCCTGTTATTCCAGGTGTTTCTTGACTTCCTACTTTTGCACTATAGTCCCCTATAATGAAAAAAGACATCGTTTTGCGGTGTTAGTTCTAAAAGGTCTTGTAGGTCTTCAGAGAACCGTTCAACTTCAGCTTCTCTAGCGTTACAGATTGAAGTATAGGCTTGGATTACTGTGATATTGATTGGTTTGCCTTGGAAATGAACAGAGATATTTCTGTCATTTTTGAGATTGCATCCAATTACTGCATTTTGGACTCTTTGTTTACCATGATGGCTACTCAATTTCTTCTAAGGAATTCCTGCCGACAGTAGTAGATATAATGGTCATCTGAGTTAAATTCACCCATTCCAGTCCATTTTAATTCACTGATTCTTAGAATGTCAGTGTTCAGTCTTGGCATCTCCTGTTTGAGCACTTCCAATTTGCCTTGATTCATGGACCTGACATTCCAGGTTCCTATGCAATATTGCTCTTTACAGCATTGGACCTTGCTTCTATCACCAGTCACATCCACAACTGGGTATTGTTTTGGCTCCATCCCTTCATTCTTTCTGGAGTTATTTCTCCACTGATCTGCAGTAGCATATTGGGCATCTACCGACCCGGGGAGTTCCCCTTTCAATATCCTATCATTTTTCCTTTTCATACTGTTCATGGGGTTCTCAAGGCAAGAATAGTGAAATGGTTTGCCATTCCCTTCTCCAGTGGACCACATTCTGTCAGCCCTCTCCACCATGATCCATCCGTCTTGGGTAGCCCCATATGGCATGGGTTAGTTTCATTGAGTTAGACAAGGCTGTGGTCCATGTGATCATATTAGCTAGTTTTCTGTGATTATGGTTTCAGTGTGTCTGTCCTCTGATGCCCTCTTGCAACACATACCATCTTACTTGGGTTTCTCTTACCTTGGACATGGGGTATCTCTTCACGGATGCTCCAGCAAAGTGCAGACGCTGCTCCTTACTTTGTACGAGGGGTATCGCCTCACTGCCACCCCTCCTGACCTTGAACATGGAGTAGCTCCTCTCGGCCCTCCTGTTTCCACTCAGCTGTTGCTCCTTGGACATGGGGTAGATCCTCTCAGCTGCTGCCTTGACCTAAGGCATGTGGTAGCTCATCTTGGGCACCCCCTCTGACACCATAGAGTTCTTGCCAAAACTGTATTTGACAAGGTAGGGCACAAGTGGGCCTAGGAGAAAGTCCAGGAGTTCTACTACACTCTGGTGAAGCCGAGATTTCAGTTGTGGGCACTGGAACAAAACATCCAGCCTGAGGACCCACCTCCCACTTGAAGATCGAGACCTAAGATGTGGTGCCTGAAAACAAGCAAAGAAAACTGCCAAGATGCACCTGCCCACTGGAGGCTCCTTGACAGACATGCCGGGGACACAGAGGTAAATTAGAAGTGCTCAAACAGGAGATGGCAAGAGTGAACACTGACATTTTAGGAATCAGTGAACTAAGAAGGGTGAGAAGAGGCAAATTTAATTCAGATGACCACTTTATGTACTACTGTGGGCAAAAATCCCTTGAAAGAAATAGAGTAGCCCTCATAGTCAACAAAAGAATATGAAACACAATACTAGGGTGCAGTCTCAAAAATGAGGGATTCATCTCATTTCCTTTCCAATGCAAGTCATTCAACATCACAGTAATCCAAGTCTATGCCCTGTGAAGTGAAAATATCTGCTGCCATAATGAACAAGAAATGCTACAATCATAGCAATTTCTGGCCTCCAAATGTGAATGAGGTCTCCCAAAATTGTGATCCAGTGGATGCTGCCACCACCCATGTTGATTGCTGAGAAGTTGGGAGAATGCAAGAAGCCAAGTGAACAAGGAAACAGGATTTGGCCACAGATAACTAGGTGCATAAGAAAGGAATGAATTCAGTGAGGCCAGAGGCTTCCATCTTCAGAAACACAGAGTACTAAGATATCAATCTTTGATGTTCAGACTGCCTGCTCCCTTTGTTGCAAACTTGTATATAGCCTGACATCTGCTTCTGCCTCCTTGGAACAATTTTCTCAGAGCTACTGAGATGCTGTCTTTTGGGCTTGGAGTCCTAAACATCCCCACCAAAAAAATAACTCTACTCTCAGGTTGTAACTATATTTTTTAGTTGACAACCTCAACCATTAATGCTAGAAAAGATGAAGTTGAAAGGTTCTATGACTAGCTACAAGACATTCTAGGACTATAAAGAAACAAACAAACAAACAAACAAAAAAGATGTCCTTTTCATCATAGAAGACTGGAATACAAAAGTAGGACGTCAAGAGATATCTGGAGTAACAGGCAAGTAGGCCTTAGAGTAAAAAATGAAGCAGGGCAAAGGCTAACAGAGTTTTACCAAGAGAACACACTGGTCATAGCAAACACCCTCTTTTATCAACACAAGAGATGACTCTACACATGGACATCACTAGGTGGTCAATACCAAAATCAGAATAATTATATTCTTTGCAGCTGAAGATGGAGAAGCTCTCTACAGTCAGCAAAAGTAAGACCAGGAGCTGACTGTGGCTCAGATAATGAGTTTCTTATTGCCAAATTCAGACATAAACTGGAGAAAGTTTGGAGAAGACTAGACCATTCAGGTATGATCTAAATCAAAACCATGATGATTATACAGTGGAAGTGACAAACAGATTCAAGGGATTAGAAATGATAGAATGTCTGAAGAACTATGGACAGAGGTTTGCAACATTGTACAGGAGGCAGTGATCAAAATCATCCCCAAGAAAAAGAAATACAAAAAGGCAAAATGTTTTCCTGAGGAGACCTTACAAATAGGAGAGAAAAGAAGAGAAGTGAAAGGCAATGGAGAAAAGGAAAGATATGTCTATATGAATGTACAGTTCCCAAGAATAGCAAGGAGAGATAATAAAGCCTTCCTAAGTGATCAATACAAATTAATAGAGGAAAACAATAGAATGGGAACGACTAGAGATCTCAAGAAAATTAGAGATACCAAGAGAATATTTCATGCAAAGATGGGCACAATAAATGACAGAAATGGTATGCATCTATCAGAAGCAGACAATATTAAGAACAGGTGGCAAGAAGACACAGAAGAACTATACATGACCCAGATAACCATGATGGTGTGATCACTCACCTAGAGCCACAAATCATGCAGTGTGAAGTCAAATGAACCTTAGGAAGCATCACTATGAACAAAGCTAGTGGAGGTGATGGAATTACAGCTGAGCTATTTTAAATCCTAAAAGATGATGCTGTTAAAGTGCTGGACTTAATATACCAGCAAATTTAGAAAGTTCCACTGTGGCCACGGGACTGGAAAATGTCAATTTTCATTCCAAACTCAAAGAAAGGCAATGCCAAAGAATATTCAAACTACCACACAATTGCACTCATCTCACATACTAGAAAATAATGCTCAAAATTCTCCAAGTGAGATTTCAACAGTATGTGAACCAAGAACTTCCAGATATTCAAGCTGGATATAGAAAAGGCAGAGGAAGCAGAGATCACATTGTCAACATCTGTTGGATTATCCCAAAAGCGAGAGAATTCCAGAAAACATCTACTTTTACTTCATTGACTTCACAAAAGCCTTTGACTGTGTGGATCACAACAAACTGGAAAAGTCTTAAAGTGATGGGAATACCAGGCCACCTTATCTGCCTCCTGAGAAACCTGTATACAGGTCAAGAAGCAAGTTAGAACCCTTCATGGAACAATAGACTGATTCCAAATCGGGAAAGGAGTATGTTAAGGCTGCTTATTGTCATCCTACTTATTTATCTTGTATGCAGTGTACATCACATGAAATGCTGGGCTAGATGAAGCACAAGCTGAAATCAAGATTGCTGGGGAAAATAGCAATAACCTCAGATATGCAAATAACACCTCCCATATGGCAGAACGTGAAGAGGAACTAAAGAGCCTCTTGATGAAAGTGAAAGAGGAAAGTGAAAAGGCTGGCTTAAAACTCAACATTCAGAAAACAAAGATCATTGCATCTGGTCCCATCACTGCATGGCAAATAGATGGGGAAACAATGGAAACAGGGACAGAATTTATTTTGTTGGCCTCCAAAATCACTGCAGATTGAGATGGCAGCCATGAAATTAAAAGGCACTTGCTTCTTGAAAGAAAATCTGTGGCAAACCTAGGCAGCATATTAAGAAGCAGAGACATCACTTTGCTAACAAATGTCCATCAAGTCAAAGCTATGGTCTTTCCTTTAGTCATGTATAGATGTGAAAGTTGGACCATAAATAAGACTGAGTGCTGAACAATTGATGGTTTTGAACTGAGTGTTAGAGAAGACTCTTGAGGATGCTTTGGACTGCAAAGAGTTCAAGTCAGACACTGCTAAGGAAAATCAGTCTTGAATATTCATTGAAAGGACTGAATCTGAAGTTGAAGCTCCAATACTTTGGCCACCTGATGTGAAGAGCGAGCTCATTAGAAAAGACCCTGATGCTGGGAAAGATTGAAGGCAGGAGAACAAGAGGATGACAGAGGCTGAGATAGTTAGATGGCCTCACCAACTCAATGAGCACTAACTCGAGCAATATCCAGGAGATAATGAAGGACAGGGAAGCCTGGCGTCCATGGGAGCTGCTTTCCATGGGTTCACAAACAGTCAGACATGACTGTGTGACTGAACAATAACAAATGGTTTCTAGGATGGGATGTAAATTGCACTGTACTGAAAATACTGCTCCAGACCAAGACTGGGACAGTTTTATTTCTTAGTCCCTCTGTTTGACCAAGTAGAATAGTTAAAGATTTGTCTTAGTCAAGAAAAGGTCACTGGCATTTTTGTGCTGAGAACATAAACCAAATTTCTGCTTTCTCATCAGTTCTTATGTTTCTTACACATGGTAGAATTTAGATATGGGAGCAGGTTATACATATGGATGCATCATTATAATTATCTACAATATCTGTACTTGTTGATATTATTTCTTTTTTTCCAATTTCCTGTATTAGAGAAGAATTTCTAAGAATCCTAGGGTGATTTAATGTAGTGATGTATGTTTGTATATTATATTTCAAGTTATTTAGTGCTATATAGGTATTATATATTTAGTAGTCTATCTCACTGTATGGTGAAAAATGGGTAAACTAGGTTGTTTTTTATATGCATAAATATATTCTGGTAGGTATATAGGTAGCTCAGTGGTAAACAATCTGCCTATCAATGCAGGAGATGCAGACGATGTGGGTTTGATCCCTGGGTCGAGGAGATCCCTTGGAGGAGGAAATGGCAACCCGTTTCAGTGTTTTTGCCTGGAAAATCCCATGGACAGTGTGTGTGTGTTCAGGCACTTTGGTCACTCTTTTTGACCCTGTTGACTGTAGCCCACCAGGCTCCTCTGCCCATGGGATTCTCCAGGTAATAATACTGGAATGGGTTGCCTGTGCCCTCCTCCAGGGGATCTTCCTGACCCAGGGATTGAACCTGTGTCTCCTGTGACTCCAGCATTGCAGGTGGATTCTTTACCCTGAACCACTAGGGAAGCCTGAGCAACTGAGCATGCACATATAAATATATCTTTATCAAATTTTACTTTCCTTTTCACGTCTCTCATTGGTGCTGGGAAACTGTTGTTCATTATGGTTAAGCAGGCATTTCTGCCAATGAGGAAGGTCTAGTTGATGCCTAATTCAGAAACAGCGCAGGGAGAGAGGAGACCAAGGGGCAGAGAGTATTTTTTATATTTAAATTTCTATCTTGCCATGGAATATACATTTTATTTCACAATATTTTGCTATGAACACAATTAATTGAACCATTTACTTTTTGCAACCAAGACCATGTTTTGTACAGTTTCAGGGATACATTCACAAGACATTCTCTCACCAGAACTTAAACTAGTTACAGGAGCAAACTTACCAGATGTCAATAAATGAAACACTTTCATGTAATTTTTTTATTAATATCTAAACAGTACAAATAACCCAGAATCCTTCTAAATGCATTTATTTTTTTTAATGTTATCCACAAAGATATGTATTTTTTGTAAGTTGTTTGTTCAAATGGAGCATTTGTTTAAACTTTGAAAATACTATTTTTCTTTTTGAGATCAGAGTTTTGAGATAGACTATCAATCGGTGTGCCCATGTTCTTCTGTCTGGTTTATACCAGAGGAAGCATCCCAAACCTATAAAAACATAATTGCAATCACCTACAATGCTAGCATTGCTATTGTGCTAAAAAAAAAAAAAAAAAAAAGGCAAACTAACTTGGCTTTTGATTAAGAGAATTTGGAATGTCTCGAAAAAACTTAATGATTACATTTCTAAGCGTATAATGGCCTCTCTATGCTGTGTCCTCTTTTTAAATAGTAGGTTCATTGTATTGCTTTTTCTCTTCCTTTTTAATGTTTTACACATTTTGAAAAATATTTTATTTCCATCATTTAGCACATTTTCATGTTTTCCCCAGTCTTTTACATTTTTCTTGCCTTCATTTATCTACCTTTAAAAAAGCCAAAGTAATATAAAACCAGAATAATTTCTCCCATGTTGAATCCTGAGGAACTCTCATTTCTATTTTCTTGAATATAACTAGAATGTGTGAGAGATGTTTCCTTCTTCAGCACCACCACTGTTATCACATTTATTTAAATAAAACTACTTAAATCAACAGTTGACCCTCCAATTTAGGAGTACAAATGAGAAAGAATAAGATAGTAGCCATTGGACTTTCAAGATGGTGGGGGAGTAAGATGGGGAGATCATCTTCTTCCCCACAAATACATCAAAGATAAATCTGCATGTGGAACAACTACAGAACACCTTCTGAACGCTGACAGAACAGACTTTCTAAAAGGCAAGCCAATGTCCTCAGAATAAGATTCAGTTCAGTTCAGTTGCTCAGTCACGTCCGACTCTTTGCAACTCCATGAATCGCAGCACGCCAGGCCTCCCTGTCCATCACCAAATGCCAAAATTCACCCAAACCCATGTCCACTGAGTCAGTGATGCTATACAACCATCTTCTCTGTCATCCCCTTCTTCTTCCACCCTCAGTCTTTCCCAGCATCAGGGTCTTTTCAAGTGAGTCAGCTCTTTGCATCAGGTGGCCAAATTATTGGAGTTTCATCTTCAGAATGAGGTAGGGCAACAGATAAAGGTTAAACAAAAGAGGCAAAAGATTTCAGGATGGGGACTTGCACCCTGGGGAAGGAGTCCTAAAGGAGGAAGAGTTTCCACACATTCAAACCTCCTCATGGGTGGGGACGGAGGGAGCTTTGGAACCTCAGAGGGGAATGCACCAGCAGGTGCTCAGGAGGCAAAACAGAGAATTCACAACAGAGATCATTGCCAAACAACACTTCCCAGCTGAGAAGTGGCTTGCATGACCACCGCAGTGAGTGGGGGCTGGATACTGAGACTCAGGCTTGAGGAGTTGGACCCCAGACAGAAGATCAGGGTTGCCTGCCATTAAAGAGACTCTGATGGAGCTAGTATGACACTACTGAGGGGGTCAAGGGAAAAGCTTGGGCCTCTCAGAGATGCAAGTGATCTTGCTGCTGGGACCCTCTAACTCCCTGCACTCACAGAACACAGAAACTTGCCTGTGTGAATGGCATGGATGGGATGAGCAATAGCTGTGAACTGCTGTACCCCAGAGGTAGATACATCTGGCCAAAACTACTGTTAAAGCCAGCACGAGTGCCAGAGGCAGAACAAGACTCAGCTGCAGTTTACAATCCCAGATTGGGGAACTGCCAAAGCCAGGGTGAGTGCTGGAGGCAGGGGATAAAACACATTTGTTGCAGCCACAACCCCAGAGGAGAGTGTATTACCCACCTCAGACTATAGTGGCTTCACACAGGCATTGGGGCACAATAGGCCCTCCCCAAACACCATAACTGAAAGTGCCATACCCCTCCCTTTCACCAGCCTGACTGAGCAAGTGAGCCCTAATAAGTCACCACTTTCATCCCCTTTGCTCTGGGCAGGGAATAGACACAGAAGGGTATAAGCAGAGGTGGGGCCAAAACCAAAGCAGAGCACCAGGGGCTGTGTGAGCAAAGTGGAAGGAAAGTCACTTTGCAGCAACAGGTGCAACAGATTAAATATCCACAAGTAGTCTGAGACTGTGGACCTTGTGTCAATTGTGGACTTTGGGAGCAAGTTCAAGCTGGAGTAAGCCCAGATCTGAGTCTGAACAGACCTTACAGCACTGACAGCAGGTCCAGAGAACTTCCTAGAAATATTAGAGGACCTCCTGAGTAAGCAGATTGACTGGTGATCACTATGTGGAGAGGACAACCAAGGAATCACGACGACAATCTTCTATCACTCTCTCATATTTTTTTCTTTCTTTGCTTGCTTTTGTATTGTTTTAATATTGTTCTTTCTTATTATTATTCTTTTAATTTTTACTTACTTTTTTTTTAATTTTATTTTTAAACTTTACATAATTGTATTAGTTTTGCCAAATATCGAAATGAATCCACCACAGGTATACATGTGTTCCCCATCCGGAACCCTCCTCCCTCCCCATACGATCCCTCTGGGTCGTTCCAGTGCACTAGCCCCGAGCACCCAGTACCGTGCATCGAACCTGGACTGGCAACTCGTTTCTTACATGATATTTTACATGTTTCAATGTCATTCTCCCAAATCTTCCCACCCTCTCCCTCTCCCACAGAGTCCATAAGACTGTTCTATACATCAGTGTCTCTTTTGCTGTCTCGTACAAAGGGTTATTGTTACCATCTTTCTAAATTCCATATATATGTGTTAGCATACTGTATTTATGTTTTTCCTTCTGGCTTACTTCACTCTGTATAATAGGCTCCAGTTTCATCCACCTCATTAGAACTGATTCAAATGTATTCTTTTTAATGGCTGAGTAATACTCCATTGTGTATATGTACCAAAGCTTTCTTATCCATTCATCTGCTGATGGACATCTAGGTTGCTTCCATGTCCTGGCTATTATAAACACTGCTGCGATGAACATTGGGGTACATGTGTCTCTTTCCCTTCTGGTTTCCTCAGTGTGTATGCCCCGCAGTGGGATTGCTGGATCATAAGGCAGTTCTATTTGCAGTTTTTTAAGGAATCTCCACACTGTTCTCCATAGTGGCTGTACTAGTTTGCATTCCCACCAACAGTGTAAGAGGGTTCCCTTTTCTCCACACCCTCTCCAGCATTTATTATTTGTAGACTTTTGAATCGCAGCCATTCTGACTGGTGTGAAATGGTACCTCATAGTGGTTTTGATTTGCATTTCTCTGATAATGAGTGATGTTGAGCATCTTTTCATGTGTTTGTTAGCCATCTGTATGTCTTCTTTGGAGAAATGTCTATTTAGTTCTTTGGCCCATTTTTTGATTGGGTCATTTATTTTTCTGGAGTTGAGCTGTAGGTGTTGCTTATATATTTTTGAGATTAGTTGTTTGTCAGTTGCTTCATTTGCTATTATTTTCTCCCATTCTGAAGGCTGTCTTTTCACCTTGCTAATAGTTTCCTTTGATGTGCAGAAGCTTTTAAGGTTAATTAGGCCCCATTTGTTTATTTTTGCTTTTATTTCCAATATTCTGGGAGGTGGGTCATAGAGGATCCTGCTGTGATGTATGTCAGAGAGTGTTTTGCCAGTTGCAGGATATAAAATCAACACACAGAAATCCCTTGCATTCCTATACACTAATAATGAGAAAACAGAAAGAGAAATTAAGGAAACAATTCCATTCACCATTGCAACAGAAAGAATAAAATACTTAGGAATATATCTACCTAAAGAAACTAAAGACCTTTATATAGAAAACTATAAATCACTGGTGAAAGAAATCAAAGAGGACACTAATAGATGGAGAAATATACCATGTTCATGGATTGGAAGAATCAATATAGTGAAAATGAGTATACTACCCAAAGCAATTTATAGATTCAACGCAATCCCTATCAAGCTACCAACAGTATTCTTCACAGAGCTAGAACAAATAATTTCACAATTTGTATGGAAATACAAAAAACCTCGAATAGCCAAAGCGATCTTGAGAAAGAAGAATGGAACTGGAGGAATCAACCTACCTGACTTCAGGCTCTACTACAAAGCCACAGTTATCAAGACAGTATGGTAGTGGCACAAAGACAGAAATATAGATCAATGGAATAAAATAGCAAGCCCAGAGATAAATCCACGCACATATGGACACCTTATCTTTGACAAAGGAGGCAAGAATATACAATGGATTAAAGACAATCTCTTTAACAAGTGGTGCTGGGAAATCTGGTCAACCACTTGTAAAAGAATGAAACTGGACCACTTTCTAACACCATACACAAAAATAAACTCAACATGGATTAAAGATCTAAACGTAAGACCAGAAACTATAAAACTCCTAGAGGAGAACATAGGCAAAACACTCTTTTACTTACTTTTTAACTTACCTTTTCCTTCAAAAAAAAATCTTATCTTTAGATAAGTTAATTTTGCATTGTCCTATTTTTATAGTACTCTTTATTTTTAAATTAAATTTATTTATTTTAATTAGAGGATAATTACTTTACAATATTGTATTGGTTTTGCCATACATCAACATGAATCCACCACAGGTGTACACGTGTTCCCAATCCTGTACCCCCTTCCCACCTCCCTTCCCATAACTATATTGCTTTTTCCATGCTTTTGATTTTGTATTTTTCCTAGTCTAGTTTTTAGTATTCATTTTTAATTTGGGGTTTGTTTATTAGTATGAGTGCTCTCTTCTTTTCTGATTCTGATATTTATTCTTATTCTTTTTTTCCCCTGCTTTTTCTCTCTTCTTTTCTATTTGTGTGTTAATTTCTTTCCGTGTAATTGGCTGTTGAGTGTTGCTTTCACCATTGGTCTTTCTAGGGATTTTCTCTTCGGTGCTTCATGGCCTGTGAAGTCTTGGTGCTATAGTAAGTGATCAGGCCTGAACCTCAGAGGTGAGAGACATGAGTCCAGAACTTTGGACAAACAGAGAACTTCCAATACCATGGAATATTAATCTGCAAAAGCATTCCTAAAGGCCTCCATCATATCACTTAAACAAGGCCCCACCCAAAGGGCAGCAAGCACTAGTGCCAGATGCCTCATACCAAACCTTTAGCAAAACAGGAACACAACCCTGGAAATTAACAGACAGGCTACCTTAAGCCATATCAAGCCCATAGACACCCCAAAACACACTACTGGGCTTGGCACTGCCCTTCAGAGAGATAAGATCCAGCTATATCCACTAGAACACAGGTACAAGTCCCCCCAACCAGGAAAACTTCATAAACCCATTCGTAGGGGGAAAGATTCCACAAATAAGAGGAACTATGATCTTCTAAACACAGTAAATTAAACAAAATAAAAAGACAGAGAAGCATACGGCAGATAAAGGAGCATGGTAAAACTTTCTGACAGTTTTACCTGAAAAAGAATTCAAAGCAATGATAGTAAAGATGATTGAAAATCTTGGAAATAAAATATAGACAGAGATAAGTAGAATAGAGGCATGGATCAAGAAAATACAAGAAATATTTAACAAGGACTTATAATAAATAAATGAACAACACACTAACTGAGATTAAAAATACACTAGAGGAAACCAAGAACAGAATAACTGAAGCAGAAGAATGAATAACTGAGCTGGAAGATAAAATAGTGGTAATAACCAAAAGAGAGTAGCAGGGTATATTAATCCTTAAAGTGATGAAAGGATAAGATACTGTAGTGACATCCTCAGTGACTCAGCAGTAAAGAATCTGCCTGCAAGCAGAAGACAGCACAGATTTTAATGCAGAAAACTCGAGGTTCAAATCCCCAAATCAGGGAGACCACCTGGAGAAGGAAATAGCAATCCACTTCAGTATTCTCGCCTGGAAAATCCCGTAAACAGAGTCCATGGAGTTGCAAAAAATCAGATATGACTTAGTAACTAAACAACAACAAGGTTACTCTATCCAGCAAGGATCTCTTCATATTTGAAGGGTAAATCAAAAGCTGGGCTGGATGAAGCACAAGCTAGAATCAAGATTGCAGGGAGAAATATCAATAACCTCAGATATGCAGATAACACCACCCTTATGGCAGAAAGTGAAGAAGAACTAAAGAGCCTCTTGATGAAAGTGAAAGAGAAGAGTGAAAAAGTTGGCTTAAAGCTCATAATTCCAAAAACTGAGATCACTGCATCTGGTCCCATCACTTCATGGGAAGTAGATGGGGAAACAGTGGAAACAGTGGCTGACTTTATTTTGGGGGGCTCTACAATCACTGTAGATGGTGATTGCAGCCATGAAATTAAAAGGCGCTTACTCCTTGGAAGGAAAGTTATGACCAACCTAAACAGCATATTAAAAAGCAGAGACATTATTTTGTTAACAAAGGTCTGTCTAGTCAAGGCTATGGTTTTTCCAGTAGTCATGTATGGATGTGAGAGTTGGACTATAAAGAAAGCTGAGGGCTGAAGAATTGATGCTTTTGAACTGTGGTGTTGGAGAAGACTCTTGAGAGTCCCTTGGACTGCAAGGAGATCCAACCAGTCTATCCTAAAGGAAATCAGTCCTGAGTGTTCATTGGGAGGACTGATATTGAAGCTGAAACTTCCATACTTTGGCTGCCTGATGTGAAAAGCTGACTCATTTGAAAAGACCCTGATATTGGGAAAGATTGAAGGCAGGGGGAGAAGAGATGGTTAGGTGGCATCACCGACTCAATGCACATGAGTTTGGACAAACTCCAGGAGTTGGTAATGGACAGGGAGGCCTGGCATGCTGCGGTTCATGGGTGTTGCAAAGAGTTGGACACCACTGAGCAACTGAACTGAACTAAACTAAGAGAATTCAGCACGACAAAACCGCTTTACAATAAATACTAAAAGAGCTTCTCTAGACAGGAAACATAAGAGAAAGAAAAGGCCTACAAAAACCGACCTCCCAAAATAAGGTAAATGATAATAGGATCATACATATCAATAATTACCTTAATGTAAATGGGGTAAATGCTCCAATGAAAAGACACAGATTCACTGAATGGATATAAAAATAATAGCTCTGAATATGCAGTCTACAAGAGACCATCTTCAGATCTAGGGACACAGACAGACTGAAAACGAGGGACTGGAAAAAGTTATTACATGGAAATAGAAATCAAAAGAAAGCAAGAATAGTAATACTCATATCAGACTACATAGACTTTAAAGTAAAGACTGCTACCAGAAACAAAGAAGGCCATTACATAATGATCAAGAGATCAATCCAAGAAGGAGATATAACAATTATAAATATATTTGCACCCAAAATAGGAGAACTTCAATACCTAAGGCAAATGCTAACCACTATTAAAGGGGAAATTGACAGTGACACAATAATAGTGGGGGATTTTAACACCCTACTCTGAGTAATGGACAGATCATCCAGACAGAAAATTAGTAAGGAAGCACAAGCTTTAAATGATATATTAGGCAAATCAGAAACACAAAAACTAATATATTAATGTATATATATGGAATTTAGGAGAATGGTATTGATGAACCTATTTGCAGGGAAGGAGTAGAAACTCAGATATAGAAAATGAACTTGTGAACAAAGTGGAAGAAGGAGAGAATGGGACGAATGGAGAAAATGGCATCGACATTATACTCTGCCGCTGCTGCTGCTGCTGCTAAGTTGCTTCAGTCGTGTCCGACTCTATGTGACCCCACGGACGGCCTCCCACCAGGCTCCCCTGTCCCTGGGATTCTCCAGGCAAGAACACTGGAGTGGGTTGCCATTTCCTTCTCCAATGCATGAAACTGAAAAGTGAAAGTGAAGTTGCCTAGTCAAGTCTGACTCTTAGCGACCCCATGGACTACAGCCTACCAGTCTCCTCCATCCATGGGATTTTCCAGGCAAGAGTACTGGAGTTGGGAGTCATTGCCTTCTCCACATTATACACTACTAAATGTAAAATGGATAGCTTCTGAATAGTTGCTATATAACATAGGGACCCCAGCTTGGTGGTCTGTGATGACCTAGAGGGGTGGGATGTGGAGTGGGGAAGGATGCTCAAGAGGGAAGTGATATATGTATAATTATGGCTGATTTGCCTTGTTGTGTGGGCAAAACAAGCTGTAGTTTTCACCCAATGAAAAATAATTAAAAAAAAAAAAAAAACAGACAGACAGTAGCCATCAGCTGGATAGATGTAGCCCATGTTGTACTGAGTTACTATTTTCGGGATTATAATTCTATACTGTTGAGATTAAAATTTTATCCACAGTTTATTTAATAATAATGACAATAGGAATAATCATCCAAAAAAAAAAGTATGTGGATGCTTTTATTAGGATAGTCTTAATGAAAGTTCACAAAATGAGTAGGGCAAAACTATGCTTTTTTTTTTTTTTTTTTGCTAACTCTATGGCTTGAACATAATAATGTGTGTCATAATAATTAAACTTGCTCAACCATAAATAATGTGATGATGACTGTGGGGCCATGTTATTTCCATCCAGCTGGTCAGAAGTCTACTGGTGCTTCCGTGTCCTAGGTGTACATGCACTGGTAAGTCAGTTCATACAGTCTTCAAGTAGGCATTGAAGATAAAGATGTTAGTTTAACTCACTCGTTTTTATCGCCAAGATATATCATTGCCTCCGTTCAGTTCAGTTCAGTTCAGTCGCACAATCATGTATGACTCTTTGCGACCCCATGAATCACAGCACGCCAGGCCTCCCTGTCCATCACCAACTCCCGGAGTTCACTCAGACTCACGTGCATCGAGTTGGTGATGCCATCCAGCCATCTCATCCTCTGTCATCCCCTTCTCCTCCTGCCGCCAATCCCTCCCAGCATCAGAGACTTTTCCAATGAGTCAACTCTTCACATGAGGTGGCCAAAGTACTGGAGTTTCAGCTTTAGCATCATTCCTTCCAAAGAAATCCCAGGGCTGATCTCCTTCAGAATGGACTGGTTGGATCTCCTTGCAGTCCAAGGGACTCTCAAGAATCTTTCCAACACCACAGTTCAAAAGCATCTATTCTTCGGTGCTCAGCTTTCTTCACAGTCCAACTTTCACATCCATACATGACCACTGGTAAAACCATAGCCTTGACTGGATGGACCTTTGTTGGCAAAGTAATGTCCCTGCTTTTGAATATGCTATCTAGTTGGTCATAACTTTTCTTCCAAGCAGTAAGTGTCTTTTATTAATTTTTTTTAAAATTTTATTTTATTTTTTAACTTTACATAATTGTATTAGTTTTGCCAAATATCAAAATGAATCCTCCACAGGTATACATGTGTTCCCCATACTGAACCCTCCTCCCTCCTCCCTCCCCATACCATCCCTCTGGCTGGTCCCAGTGCACTAGCCCCAAGCATCCAGTATCGTGCTGCAGTCACCATCTGCAGTGATTTTGGAGCCCAAAACAAATAAAGTCTGACACCGTTTCCACTGTTTCCCCATCTGTTTCCCATGAAGTGATGGGACCAGATGCCATGATCTTCGTTTTCTGAATGTTGAGCTTTAAGCCAACTTTTACACTCTCTACTTTCACTTTCATCAGGAGGCTTTTTAGTTCCTCTTCACTTTCTGCCATAAGGGTGGTGTCATCTGCATATCTGAGGTTATTGATATTTCTCCCGGCAATCTTGATTCCAGCTTGTGCTTCTTCCAGCCCAGCGTTTCTCATGATGTATCATTGCCTAAGAGACAATAATTTGCCTGAGATTGGTACAAAATTAGAAGAAAATATTTAATTACTAGATGTAAAAAAGAAAATATAAATATGAGAGCCAATTTCATTACTTTAGCTTACTTTAATTAGCATATTAGTGTCAAGGAACCATATCATTGGAAAAAATAGATTTTATTACATTTTATTAAACTATTATATCCAAAATAAATAGAAAATGCATCCAAATTGTTTTAAATAGTTTAACATTACCTGTAGGATATAAAAGATTGACTTGACCATGATTCTTTCTCAGGGTCTGGTCTCTGTAAAACCAAGTAGCTTCAATATAGTTTATTTATGAAAATGCCAGGATGCCTCCTTCTTCCTCTTTATCACATTCTGTGTGCATCCTGGTGGAAAGGTTCTGGAAAGAACACACTTACAGGCTAGGGATGGTGGGTCATCTCCATTTGGTAACAACAGGTACAGAGAGCTGAGATCACCACTAGGCAACTCTAACCCCATCCCAGGGGGAAGATGAGAGGCTTTCTGGGCTCCTTGGGAAATTCCAAACCTGGCCACCAGAGCTTCCTTTTTAGGGGGAAGTTCTCATTTCTTCATTTATGTGGAATTTTATAGGGTAGCAAATTAATGACAGTGTATTTAACTGCACACATTATGCAGAATTTATTTCACATTGCTGCAAATTATCATCAAAATAATAAGGCAAAAAATGTCATTTTAGTGTAGACATTTTCTTTAACCATTGGTTTTATTAAACCACCAGAGTTAGGCCATTACACCTTTTTGCCTTACTTCTATGAGGATGTGACTTACATACATGGAAATTTACCTCTCAAAGCATACAAAAATATATGCAGTCATGCTTGTATTATCACAGTCAAGATAAAAAATATTTTTGTCCCACCAAAAATTTCCTTTCATCGCCACTGCACCCCGGGTCTCTGGTAACCACTGATCTACTTTCTGTTACTATCAACTATCCTTTGTCTAGCATTTCATGAACTGATTTATACAGTATATAGGCTTGCTCCTGCATTCTTTCACTGAAAACAATGTTTTTATTTTTGAGGACTGAATCAAGAGTTTGTTCTTTTATTACTGAAGAGTTTTCTGTGGTATGCTATACCACATTTTGTTTATCCATTCTTTTTTCATGGTAATTTAGATTAGCTATAGTTTGAAGGCTGTTATGAAGATCCATATGTAAATTTTTCTATGAATACATAATTTCACAATAGAGGATTTGGAAATTATTCATCAAAAGTTAAAGCACAAGACATTCATATATTTTTTCCCATTAGTGTAGCATATTTATCACAGAATTATACCTTTTTTAGAAATAATGTAGCATATTTATCACAAGATTATACCTTTTTTTTTTTAGAATTTTAAAGTTCTCCTAATAACATCAGTTGTATGTTTACTCTCCGATTTTTTGGTGTGGTTTACTTGCCATTCGGATCAGATCAGATCAGATCAGTCGCTCAGTCATGTCTGACTCTTTGCGACCCCATGAATCACAGCATGCCAGGCCTCCCTGTACATCACCAACTCCCGGAGTTCACTGAGACTCACGTCCATCGAGTCGGTGATGCCATCCAGCCATCTCATCCTCTGTCGTCCCCTTCTTCTCCTGCCGGCAATCCCTCCCAGCATCAGAGTCTTTTCCAATGAGTCAACTCTTCGCATGACGTAGCCAAAGTTCTGGAGTTTCAGCTTTAGCATCATTCCTTCCAAAGAAATCCCAGGGCTGATCTCCTTCAGAATGGACTGGTTGCGAGACAGCAAAAGAGACACTGATGTATAGAACAGTCTTATGGACTCTGTGGGAGAGGGAGAGGGTGGGGAGATTTGGGAGAATGGCATTGAAACATGTGAAACGTCATGTATGAAACGAGATGCCAGTCCAGGTTCAATGCACGATGCTGGATGCTTGGGGCTGGTGCACTGGGACGACCCAGAGGGATGGTGTGGGGAGGGAGGAGGGAGGAGGGTTCAGGATGGGGAACACATGTATACTAATTAAATAAAAATTTAAAAAAAATAAAAAATAAAAAAAAATAAAAGTCAGGAAATTAAAAAAATAAAAAAATCATACCTGAACAGCCTAAAAATAAATAAATAAATAAATACACACACACACACACACACACACACACACACAAAGAATGGACTGGTTGGATCTCCTTGCAGTCCAACGGACTCTAAAGAGTCTTCTCCAACACCACAGTTCAAAAGCATCAATTCTTCGGCGCTCAGCCTTCTTCACAGTCCAACTCTCACATACATACATGACCACAGGAAAAACCATAGCCTTGACTAGACGAACCTTTGTTGGCAAAGTAATGTCTCTGCTTTTCAATATGCTATCTAGGTTGGTCATAACTTTCCTTCCAAGGAGTAAGCGTCTTTTAATTTCATGGCTGCAGTCACCATCTGTAGTGATTTTGGAGCCCAGAAAAATAAAGTCTGACACTGTTTCCACTGTTTCCCCATCTATTTCCCATGAAGTGGTGGGACTGGATGCCATGATCTTCATTTTCTGAATGTTGAGTTTTAAGCCAACTTTTTCACTCTCCAATTTCACTTTCCTATTAATTTCTATGTAAGAATTTTTTATTAGCTATGTAATTTTTATTCTAGAAGTAATCATTTTAAAATTAATGTTTTAAATACAATATTGTAAAGTAATTAGCCTCCAATTAAATAAATTAATTAAATGTAAAAATAAAATAAAATTAAGATTTTAGAGAATATTTTTGCATCAATGACCTCAATTAAGATTCCAAAGTTCAGAAGCAAAATGGAGATGCTGATTTGTTAGATAAATGAAGCCATCTGCATCAATTTAAATAGTTCTACCAAACTGATTCATGAAGTGTATAATACTTCCATGTAATTAGCAGTGGCATTTTCAAAACTTGATCACTGAGAAAATTTAAATTTCTCTGAAGAACTGCACATTCTAGGGTTGGTACTTTAGAAAATTATATTGGTCTAAGGGGATACTCACTGAAGAATTACATCAGGCTTTGAACACATGCTGCAAGATCCTTATTTTATTGCTGGTGCAGCAGAGTGGTGAGACTGAAAGGCTGGTCTTCTTCTGCCCATCTGCTGTTGGAGAAGATTTCCCACTTCTCAGCTCTGACAGGTTAGTGGTGCATCTCTTGTAGCTGTTCAAAAAAAAAAAAAAAAAAGCCTGCCTTGTCTTTTCTCCTCCACTATAAAATTAAACTGTAGTCATTAAGTCCAGTGTTTATGTTTTTTTTTTTTTTTTTTTCTTGAAACTCTAAGACATCTTTTCTCTAATGGAAAGTGGATGACTTATTTCAGAATATAATGTCTGCATTCCTCTCTCATTCAAAGAATGTTCTTACTAAAAGTACTTTCACTTAAAAATAAATAAAATGCAAAGTCTATGTATAACGTTAATAGAATTTTATCCATGTCATTATAATCTATTAATTTAACATCTCATATGGTTGCTTTAGTAGGGAAAATCCTGGAGGTTGATTTATTATGAAAATTCACAAGTCTGTTAATATGCCATACTCCTGTTTTATTTTTGCTGCATAGAGGTTTGATTTTTTTTTCTCTCTCTTTTGCTGTGTTAATGACACAGATTAACCATTCAACTCTTTTATGTGATGAAGACAGACATATTTAGATAGTTATTTTGGGAAGTGTTTGTCTTCCATGACATACTGCACGGGAGTTACAAGTTAATTTCTAAATCTTGTTATGTTTCCCTATAAATGTTACTTATTCATGAATTTAGGGGACATTATAGTAGGTGACAGGGTAATTTATTTGATTAGAAAATGTTTGCTATGTTTTATGAAACAGTTTCATAGAAGGATGTGAAATGAATTGGGCAGATCTTAAAAGTTATTTGAAGGTTTTGTTTAGTGCTATACCTCATCTATGTTACAATATAAAATCAAAAAACCTCTTTTCCTCAAATGTCAATATTATATGCCAGTTGATCATATTAATGTTGGAAAATAAACATTATTGCTATCCCTAATAGGGAGAAAGCAATGGCACCCCAATCCAGTACTCTTGCCTGGAAAATCCCATGGACGGAGGAGCCTGGTAGGCTGCAGTCCATGGGGTCGCTAAGAGTCGGACAAGACTGAGCGACTTCACTTTCACTTTTCACTTTCATGCATTGGAGGAGGAAATGGCAACCCACTCCAGTGTTCTTGCCTGGAGAATCCCAGGGACGGCGGGGCCTGGTGGGCTGCCGACTATGGGGTTGCACAGAGTCAGACACGACTGAAGCGACTTAGCAGCAGCATCCCTAATATATCCATGGCTAATGGCAGCAGAGAGGCTGGGGTGCCCTCCACTCCTGCGCATTCTCCAACATCAGCTCCAGCTTCCATGCAACCCCTTCCTGGTGACCCCAGTAGAGCCTGTGCTTCAGCCCCGGGGCAGCACGTTGACTAACATCCAATGGCCGGTGAAGTTTTATACACTTAATGAGGACCAGCAGTGAGACAACCAGAGTGCCAGGCATGTCATTCAGCTACATGAGGTGGCTGAAGGGCATGTCTCTGCTAGTCAGGGCAGGACAAAATATGGTCCAGTGGAGAAGGGAGTGGCAAACCACTTCAGTATTCTTGCCATCAGAACTGCATGAACTGTATGAAAAGGCAAAAAGACATGACACTGAAATATGAACACCTCCCCCCGCCCCCAGTCTGTAGGTGTTCAATATGATACAGGGGAAGAATGGAGAAAGAGTTCCAGAAAGAATGAAGAGGCTGAACCAAAGAGAAAAGGACATCTAGATGTGCATATGTCTGGTGATGGCAGCCTGATGCTATAAAGAGCAATACTGCATAGGAACCTAGAATGTTAGGTCCATGAATCAAGGTAAATTGGAAATGGTCAAACAGGAAATGGCAAGAGTGAACATCAACAGTTTAAGAATCAGTGAACTAAAATGAATGGGAATGAATGAATTTGATCCAGATGATCATTATATCTACTACTGTGGGCAAGAATTCCTTAGAAGCAATGGAGTAGCCCTCAGAGTCAACAGAAAAGTCTGAAATGCAGCGTTTAGATGCAGTCTCAAGAGCGACAGAATGATCTCCATTTGTTTCCAAGGCAAACTATGCAACATCACAGTAATCCAAGTCTATGCCCCAACCATTACTGCTGAAGAAGCTAAAGTTGAATGATTCTATAAAAACCTACAAGATCTCCTAAACAACAACAACCAAATAAATAAATAAAATAAAATAAAATAAAATAATGTCCTTTTCATCATAGAGTACTGGAATGCAAAAGTACAAAGTCAAGAGATAACTGGAGTAAAAGGCAAGTTTAGCTTTGGAGTACAAAATGAAACAAGGTAAAGACTATCAGAGTTTTTCCAAGAGAATGGGCTGGTCATAGCAAACACTGATTCTAAGCAAGCACTCTCACAAGAGATGACACTACACGTGGACATCACCAGATGATCAATAACGAAATCAGGTTGATTATATTCTTTACAGCTGGAAATGGAGAAGCTCTACATAGTCAGAAAAAACAAGACCTGAACCTGACTGCGATTCAGATCATCAGCTCCCTATTGCAAAATTCAGGCTTAAATTGAAGAAAGTAAGGAAAGGCCATGCAGTAAATCAAATCACTTATGATTACACAGTGCAGGTGACAAATAGATTCAAGGGACTAGATCTGGTAGACTGAGCTCCTGAAGAACTACAGAAAGTTCATTCTATTTTACATGAGGTAGTGACTAAAACCATCCCTAAGAAAAATAAATGCATGAAGGCAAAGTGGTTGCTTGAAGGGGCCTTACAAATAGCTGAAAAAATATATGAAGCTAAAGGCAAAGGAGAAAGGGAAAGATATACCCTACTGAATGCAGTTTCAAAGAGTAGCAGGGAGAGATAAGAAAGTTTTCTTAAGTGAACAATACAAAGAAATAGAGGACAATGATAGAATAGGTAAGACTACAGATCTCTTCAAGAAAATTAGATGCTAATGGAATGTTTCTTGCAAAGATGGGCACAACAAAGGACAACAGCAAGGACCTTACAGAAGCAAAACAGATTAAGAAGAGGTGGCAAGAATACACAGAAAAACTGTACAAAAAAAAGGTCTTAATGACATGGAAAACCATACCAGCGTGGTCCCTCACCTAGAGACTGACATCTTGGAATGTAAAGTCAAGTGGGCCTTAGGAAACATTGCTATGAACAAAGCTAGAGGAGGTGATGGAATTCCAGCTGAGCTATTTCAAATCCTAAAAGATGATGCTGTGAAAGTACCACACTCAATGTGCAAGCAAATTTGGAAACCTCAGCAGTGGCCACAGGACTGGAAAGATTCAGTTTTCATTCCAGTTCCAAAGAAAAGCAATGCCAAAGAACTTTCAAACTACCACAGAATTGCACTCATTTCACATGCTAGCAATGCAATGCTCAAAATCCTTCAAGGTAGGCTTAAACAGTGTGTGAACCAAGAATTTTCAGATGTATGAGCTAGATTTAGAAAAGGCAGAGGAATCAGGGATCCCAACCCAGGGATTGAACCCAGGCTCCTGCATTGCAAGCAGATGCTTTACCAGATGAGCCACAAGGGAAGCCCAAAAATACTGGACTGGGTAGCCTATCCCTTCTCCAGCAGATCATCCCCACACAGGGATCTTACCAGGGTCTCATGCATCATAGGCATATCCTGTAATAACTGAGCTATCGGGGAAGCCCTTGAGCTATCAGAGAAGCCCTGACAACAGACAGAATGAAAACCACAATCACTGAAAACTAATCAAAATGATCACATGGATCACAGTCTTGTCTAAATCAATGAAACTATGAGCCATTTTGTGTAGGGCACCCAAGGAGGACAGGTCATGGTGGAGAGTTCTGAAGAAACATAGTCCACTGGAGAAGAGAAATTCAAATCAATTCAGTATTCTTGCCGTGACAACACCATGAACAGAATGAAAAGGCAAAAAGATAGGGCACTGAAAAATGAATTGCTCAGGTCGATAGGGGCCCAATATGCTACTGGAGAACAGTGGGAAAATAATTCGAGAAAGAATTAAGAGACAGCCGAAGCAAAAACAACACCCAGTTGTGGATATGACTGGTGATGGAAGTAAAATCCAATGCTGTAAAGAAAAATATTGCATAGGAACCTGGGATGTTAGATCCATGAATCAAGGTAAGTTGGAAGTGGTCAAACAGGAGATGGCAAGAGTGAACATCAACATTTTAGGAATCTGTGAACTAAAATAGACTGCAATGCGTGAATGTAACTCAGATGACCATTATATCTACTATTGTGGGCAAGAATCCCTCAGAAGCAATGGAGTAGCCCTCATAATCAAAATAAGAGTCCAAAATGCAGTAGTTCGGTACAATCTCAAAAATGACAAAATGATCACTTTTCTTTTCCAAGGAGAACCATTCAGTATCACAGTAATCTAAGCCTATGCCTTGATCAGTAATGCTGAAGAAGCTAAAGTTGAACGGTTCTCTGCAGACCTAAAGACGTTCTAGAACTAACACCCAAAAAAGATGCTCTTTTCATTATAGGGGACTGGAATGCAAAAGTGGGAAATCAAGAGATACCTGAAGTAACAGGCAAGTTTGGCCTCGGAGTACAAAATGAGGCAGGGCAAAGGCTAACAGAGTTTTGCCAAGATAACGCACTGATCATAGCAAACACCCTTTTCCAACAACACAAGAGATGACTCTACACATGGACATCACAAGATGAGCAATACCAAAGTAAGATTAATTATCTACTTTGCAGCTGAAGATGTGGAAGCTCTATACAGTCAGCCAAAATGATGCAGGGTGTTCAGATCATGGACTCCTTATTGCCAAATTCAGACATAAATTGAAGAAAGTAGGGAAAACCAATATGCCATTCAGGCATGAAATAAATCAAATTCCTTAAGATTATAAAGTGAAAGTGACAAATAGATTCAAGGTATTAGATCTGATAGACAGAGTGCCTGAGAAACTATGGACAGAGGTTCGTGATATTGTACAGAAGTCAGGGATCAAGATCATCCCCAAGAAAAAGAAATGCAAAAAAAGGCAAAATGGTTGTCTGAGGAGGTCTTACAAATAGCTGAGAAAAGAAGAGAAGTGAATGGTAAAGGAGAAAAGGAAAGATATACCAATTTGAATGCAGAGTTTCAAAGAATTGCAAGGAGTGATAAAACCTTCCTCAGTGATTAATGTAAAGAAATAGAGGTAAACAATAGAATGGGAAAGAATAAAGATCTCTTCAAGAAAATTAGAGACACCAAGGGAACATTTCATGCAAAAATGGGCACAATAAAGGAAAGAAATATTATGGACCTAACAGAAGTCGAATATATTAAGAAGAGGTGGCAAGAGTACTCAGAAGAGCTGTACAAAAATGATCATGATCCAAATAACCACAATGGTGCAATCACTCACCTGGAGCCAGACATCCTGGAGAGCAAAGTCAAGCGGGCCTTAGGAAGCTTCACTATGAACAAAGCTAGTGGAGGTGATGGAATTCCAGCTGAGCTTTTTCAAATCCTAAAAGATGATGCTGTGAAAGGGCTGAACTCAATATGCCAGCACCTTGGAAAACTCAGCAGTGGCCACTGGCCGGGAAAAGGTCAGTTTTCATTCCAATCCCAAAGAAAGGCAATGCCAAAAAATGATCAAACTACTGAACAATTATGCTCATCTCACATGTTAGTAAAGTAATGCTCAAAATTCTCCAAGCCAGGCTTCAACAGTACATGAACCATGAACTTCCAGATGTTCAAGCTGTATTTAGAAAAGGCAGAGGAACCAGAGATCAAAATAGTTGGATTATCAAAAAACAAGTGAGTTCCAGAAAAACATATACTTCTGCTTTATTGACTACACCAAAGCCTTTGACTGTGTGAATCACAACAAATTCTGAAAATTTGAAACATATGTAATATCATGTATGAGACGAGTCACCAGTCCAGATTTGATGCACGATGCTGGATGCTTGGGGCTGGTGCACTGGGACGGCCTAGAGGGAGGGTATGGGGAGGGAGGAGGGAGGAGGGTTCAGGATGGGGAGCACGGGTATACCTGTGGCGGATTCATTTCGATGTTGGGCAAAACTAATACAATATTGTAAAGTTTAAAAATAAAATAAAATTAAAAAATATATATATAATCAAACTGAAAAAAAAAAAAAAAAAAAAGAGAGATGGGAATACCAGACCACATTACCTGCCTCCTAAGAAATCTGTATGCAGGTCAAGAAGCAACTGTTAGAACTGGGCATGGAACAACAGACTGGTTCCAAATCAGGGAAGGAGTATGTCAAGATTGTATATTTTAACCCTTCTTATTTAACTTATATGCAGAATATATCATGTGAAATGCCGACCTGGATGAAACACAAGCTGGAATCAAGATTGCCAGGGGAAATATCAATAACCTCAGATATGCAAATGACACCACCCTTATGGCAGAAAGTGAAGAAAAACTGAAGAACCTCTTGATGAAAGTGAAAGAGGGGAGTGAAATCTTTGGCTTAAAACTCAACTTTCAGAAAACTAATATCATGGCATCTGGTCCCATCATTTCATGGCAAATAAATGGGGAAAGAATGGAAATAGTGTATTCATTTAGAGTAAAGATACCACCTAAAATTTATATAGAGAAATAAGTAATATTTATTTATTACAGTACATTTGTAATTAGTACACACACCATGCATTTAATCTCATTTTACCAGTATTTTCTTAATATTAATCATCAGTGTCATTTATATCTCACTGGAACAATCCACTTATTTTACCAAATCTTTCCATCAAAAGTCTGTAGTGCAGCTCTGAACCATTGTGGCAGCTCTGTGATCTGGGAAGTGGGCCAACGATGGGGTCCTTTCTTCCTTCTCTTGATGGTTGCCTGTCACTTCCCTAGAGTGTTCCTGATTTTGAGATTTTGCTTTGCCACTTGCCACATTGGTGAGCTTTGGTGGCATCTTAGTACTTTTTGCTCATAGAAATGGGGGTTTGGTGATGCTGTGGGAAGGTACTATCCACCAGACTGAGTTATTATAGGGTACAGAGAAGATAACGTTTGAGAAACCTCTACCTGAGGGTCACTTCATAATAAAAGTCATGCTGTGATTGTAATGTTATAATTCTGAGGAGTTTGGACATTGGAAGTAGCCAGGGCAGGACCCGTGGCCCTTGCCATCAGAGTTGGGGTAAACATGACTCAAAGCAGTTTCTTGGGTAGCGACTTTGAATTTTGAACATTGGTTAGAATCATAACGTGTCTCTTGAATCTCTCAGAAATATTTTGGTGAGGAAAGAGGAATACCGATTTTACTAGAGGAGCCTCAGATGTTGTGTCATTTTTAAATAAAAGCAAACAGGAGTTTGGCATCCTGTTGTTAATGTTAAGATTTCTTTTAAGATGTGGTTGGGGACAATATGACAGACAGTATGTTTACTCACTCTATACCCTTTTCAAATCCCTCTTATCTGGAGGCCGAAAAGCCAACTTACCTTTTATGGACTCCCTTGAAGCTGTGAGTCAGTTCCTCCAACCTGAAGTCAGCATGGGGGCAGATGTGGGCAGGAGCTGGCTGTCCCACAGAGATGGGGTGAGGGCTCTGAACTGAGGGTTGGTTGTGGAAGGGCTCTGGCATTCCCTTGTGAGTATGGTTAGGGCTAGGTGGTAGACAACAGTGCCAGTGTCACCAGTATAGCCCTGCAATGAGGTGGGCATTAGTCCTGGCCGCTTGCTTCTCATTGGGATCAATGGCCCTTCCAGAGAACCAGTGTTGCCACCAACACTTGATTAAGAACAACTTTGGAGTAAATCACCTGGAATTCTGATGATAAGGATGCTTTAATTTGCCGTCTATCTACCTATCTACCAACTATCTATCTGTCTATATATATATATATATATATATATATATATATAGTTCTACTGATAATTTAAAATTAAGATATGTATGTGATAAAAGTAATTTTCACTCAAAATAAACACTTAATACTATTATACCTTTAATTGAAAATATTATTAACATTCACTATATGTAGCTATATTTAATTAAATTCAAAATTAGAACTCTTCCCTAAACAACTATGTTGTTAAAAATACTTTCAATTGCTGAATGTTTGGATCATGTTTTTGCTTCTCTTTAAAATAGTTCTGTTATGAAATGCATGTTTTAATCTGCATTGTCCAGATTATTTAAATATCAACTTTGAGTTGAAAGCTAACCAATATATCTTTAAATGGAAGCAATCAATTTTTGAGAAACACATTTTGACCCCCAATTTTTCATTCCTTTGCTTCTTTGGTAGCTGTCAACTTGTTCTCCCATTCTAAACACCATTCTTATACCCTATTATCACAACTTCCTTCTTCAGTCATCTCTATATCTACACAGATCTGTTTTCTGTTTTAGTTCATTAATATTCATCAAATGTTTCATTGTAATCTTTAAATAAACTCCTTCTAAACTATACTAATATATTATTTTTTGCAGAACAACTTTATCACACTAATCTTTAAATCTATTCCTTAAATAAGGTAATAGTAACTAATGTCTATCATTTGCTCTTTCTGTGTCAGGGACTATGCTATGTGTGTGCATGATCCAGTTTAGCCCTCAGAACCCTGTGTGAAAGATTACCATTCTACATGATGTGAAAATTGAGCCTTAGAAAAGTTAAGAAAGTTAGCCATGGTCACCAACTAGGAAAGAGTAGGAGTATACACATTTTTATGAAAATATGTGTACTATGAAAAAATAGTAACATAAATAATCTTTCCTCTGATTTTAAATTATACTAAATGCATCATTTTGGGACACTTCTTCCATAGCACTATCCATTCATTTCTTTTTTTAAATATTATTTTTAATTACAGCATAAGTACTTTACAACATTTTGTTGGTCTCTGCCATACATTAACATGAATCATATGTGTTAGTGTATATATATACATACACACACACTGTGTCCACACACACACACACACACACACACACACACACACAAACACATTTATATAAGGAGAAAGCAATGGCAACCCACTCCAGTACTCTTGCCTGGAAAATCCCATGGGTGGAAGAGCCTGGTAGGCTGCAGTCCATGGGATCACTAAGAGTCAGACACAACTGAGCGACTTCACTTTCACTTTTCACTTTCTTTCTTTTTTTTTTTTTTTTACCATTTCTTTTTTTTTTTTTTTTTATTCTTCCAATTTTATTTTATTTTTAAACTTTACATAATTGTATTAGTTTTGCCAAATATCAAAATGAATCCGCCACAGGTATACATGTGTTCCCCATCCCGAACCCTCCTCCCTCCTCCCTCCTCCCTCCCCATACCATCCCTCTGGGCCGTCCCAGTGCACCAGCCCCAAGCATCCAGCATCATGCATCGAACCTGGACTGGCAACTCGTTTCCTACATGATATTTTACATGTTTCACTGCCATTCTCCCACATCTTCCCACCCTCTCCCTCTCCCACAGAGTCCATAAGACTGTTCTATACATCAGTGTCTCTTTTGCTGTCTCGTACACCGGGTTATTGTTACCATCTTTCTAAATTCCATATATATGCGTTAGTATACTGTATTTATGTTTTTCCTTCTGGCTTACTTCACTCTGTATAATAGGCTCCAGTTTCATCCACCTCATTAGAACTGATTCAAATGTATTCTTTTTAATGGCTGAGTAATACTCCATTGTGTATATGTACCACAGCTTTCTTATCCATTCATCTGCTGATGGACATCTAGGTTGCTTCCACGTCTTGGCTATTACAAACAGTGCTGCGATGAACATTGGGGTACACGTGTCTCTTTCCCTTCTGGTTTCCTCAGTGTGTATGCCCAGCAGTGGGATTGCTGGATCATAAGGCAGTTCTAATCTACCTAAAGAAACTAAAGACCTATATATAGAAAACTATAAAACACTGGTGAAAGAAATCAAAGAGGACACTAATAGATGGAGAAATATACCATGTTCATGGATTGGAAGAATCAATATAGTGAAAATGAGTATACTACCCAAAGCAATTTATAGATTCAACGCAATCCCTATCAAGCTACCAACAGTATTCTTCACAGAGCTAGAACAAATAATTTCACAATTTGTATGGAAATACAAAAAACCTCGAATAGCCAAAGCGATCTTGAGAAAGAAGAATGGAACTGGAGGAATCAACTTACCTGACTTCAGGCTCTACTACAAAGCCACAGTTATCAAGACAGTATGGTACTGGCACAAAGACAGAAATATTGATCAATGGAATAAAATAGAAAGCCCAGAGATAAATCCACGCACATATGGACACCTTATCTTCGACAAAGGAGGCAAGAATATACAATGGATTAAAGACAATCTCTTTAACAAGTGGTGCTGGGAAATCTGGTCAACCACTTGTAAAAGAATGAAACTGGACCACTTTCTAACACCATACACAAAAATAAACTCAAAATGGATTAAAGATCTAAACGTAAGACCAGAAACTATAAAACTCCTAGAGGAGAACATAGGCAAAACACTCTCCGACATACATCACAGCAGGATCCTCTATGACCCACCTCCCAGAATATTGGAAATAAAAGCAAAAATAAACAAATGGGACCTAATTAACCTTAAAAGCTTCTGCACATCAAAGGAAACTATTAGCAAGGTGAAAAGACAGTCTTCAGAATGGGAGAAAATAATAGCAAATGAAGCAACCGACAAACAACTAATCTCAAAAATATACAAGCAACTCCTACAGCTCAACTCCAGAAAAATAAACGACCCAATCAAAAAATGGGCCAAAGAACTAAATAGACATTTCTCCAAAAAAGACATACAGATGGCTAACAAACACATGAAAAGATGCTCAACATCACTCATTATCAGAGAAATGCAAATCAAAACCACTATGAGGTACCATTTCACACCAGTCAGAATGGCTGCGATCCAAAAGTCACTTTTCACTTTCATGCATTGTAGAAAGAAATGGCAACCCACTCCAGTGTTCTTGCCTGGGGAATTCCAGGGACAGGGGAGCCTGGTGGGCTTCTGTCTATGAGGTCACACAGAGTCGGACACGACTGAAGTGACAGCAGCAGCAGCAGCAGCGGCAGCAACATGTATAAAAAATCTGTGCAACTACCTCTTTCCCTTTAAAAATTGTACCCATATTTATACGTTTATGCATTTTTCTCCTAAAGAAAGCAATCCTTACATATAAGAAGGATAAATGCTTAGTCATTTCCTAGGTTACTCAGTCAAATTATTAGTAGACAAATCTTTTTTTTCCCCCAAAAAATGTCTATTTTCAGCAGTTTGCTTGATTACACTTAGGAAATCAGTCTCATCAGAGAAACTTATAAATATGTATAAAAGTCCTCTTCCTCTTAAAACCTCCCTTGCATCTCCCTCTCCATCCCACCCCTCTAGGTTGTCACAGAACACAGATTTGGATTCTCTGTGTCATACCACAAATTCTCACTGGCTATAGCTATTTTACATATGGTAATGCATGTATTTCAACACTACTTTCTCAAATCATCCCACCTTCTCCCTCCGCCACTGTATGTAAAGTCTGTCTTCTATGTCTGCATCTTCATTGCTGCAATGTAGAGTTTCATCAGTATCATCTTTCTAGATTCTATATGTGTGTGTGTGTGTGTGTGTGTGTGTGTGTGTGTGTGTGTGAATATGCAATATGTGCCTTTCTCTTTCTGACTTCCTTCACTCTGTATAATAGGCTCTAGGTTCATCTACCTCATTAAAACTGAATCAAATGCATTTATTTTTATAGCTGAGTAATATTCCATTGTGTGTATGTACCATAACTTCTTTATCTATTCATCTGTTGATGGACATCTATGTTGCCCCATGCCCTAGCTATTGTAAGTAGTGCTGCAATGACCATTGGGTTATATATATATATATATATATATATATAATTTTTTTTAAATTACGATTTCTTCAAGGTATATGCTCAGTCCATTCTGAAGGAGATCAGCCCTGGGATTTCTTTGGAAGGAATGATGCTAAAGCTGAAACTCCAGTACTTTGGCCACCTCATGCGAAGAGTTGACTCATTGGAAAAGACTCTGATGCTGGGAGGGATTGGGGGCAAGAGGAGAAGGGGACGACAGAGGATGAGATGGCTGGATGGCATCACTGACTCGATGGACGTGAGTCTGAGTGAACTCCGGCAGTTTGTGATGGACAGGGAGGCCTGGCGTGCTGTGATTCATGGGGTTGCAAAGAGTTGGACACGACTGAGCGACTGATCTGATCTGATCTGATATGCTCAGTAGTGAGATTGCTAGGCCATATTGTAATTTTGTTCCTAAGTTTTGAAGTAATCTCTGTACTATTTTCAATAGTGGCTATATCAATTTGCATTCACACCAACAGTGAAAGAAGGTTACCTTTCTCCACACTTTCTCCAGCATTTATTGTTCGTAGACTTTTTGATGATGGCCATTCTGACTAGTGTGAGATAATACCTCGTATGGTTTTGATTTGCATTTCTCTAATAATGGGTGATGTTGAGCATCTTTTCATCCGTCTATTAACAAATGTCTATTGGCCACCTGTATGTCTTCTTTGGAGAAATTTCTGTCTTTTGACATCCCTTTGATTGGGTTGTTTGTTTTTCTGGTCTTGAGCTTCATGAGTTGCTTGTATATTTTGGAGACTAGTCCTTTGTCAGGTCTTTCGTTCACTATTATTTTCTCCCATTCTGAGGATTTTCTTTTTTCACCTTGTTTATAGTTTCCTTCGTTGTGTAAAATCTTTTAAGTTTCATTAGGTCCCACTTGTTTAGTTTTGTTTTTATTTCCATTACTCAAGGAGGTGAGTAGAGGATCTTGCTGTAGTTTATGTAAGGAGTGTTCTGCCTATGTTTACCTTTAAGAGTTTTATAGTTTCTGGTCTTACATTTAGGTTTTTAACCCATCTTTAGTTTATTTTTGTTTATGATCTTAGAAAGTATTCTAATTTCACTCTTTTGCACATTGCTGCCTAATTTTCCCAGCACCATTTTTTGGAAGAGACTGTCTTTTCTCCAATGCATATTTTTGCCTCCTTTGTCAAAGATAAAGTGCCCATAGTTGCATATATTTATCTCTGGGTTTTCTGTCTTGTTACCTTGGTCTATATTTCTATGTTTGTGCCAATACCTAATGTCTTGATGATTGTAGCTTTTTAGTATAGTCTGAAGTCAGGAAGGTTAATTCATCCAGCTCCATTCTTCTTTCTCAAGATTGCTTTGGCTATTCAGGGTGTTTTGTATTTCCATAAAAATTGTAAAATTATTTGTTCTGGTTCTGTGAAAAATGCCATTAGTAGTTTGATCAGGATTGCATTAAATCTACAGATTGCTTTTGTTAGTATAGTCATTTTTATAATACTGGTACTTCCAATCCTAGAACATTGAATTTGTGATGTGTGACACATCATGTGACACATCTGTTTGTATCATCTTTGATTTCTTTCATTAGTGTCTTATAGTTTTCTATAAGGTTAATTTTCTTTCTATAAGTTTTCTTTAGGTTAGTTTATTTTTCAGCAGATACTCATTGAGAACTTACATGTTCCACTAGTACTCTGGAATGTAGATGCTGGAGACTTACCAGAATAGGACAAACAATGTCCCTGCTTTAACTGAACTTAAATTCTATTTAGAAGTGTAGTGGAAGCAAAAGATAAGAGACAAGAAAGTAAAGGACAAGAAAGCACATCAAATTGTGATAAGTTCTTACAACGGTGATGGAAATCAGGTCATGTGATAAGGATACTTTATTTAGGGCAGAGGTCTTCAGGAAAGACCTATCTAAGGTTTGGCACTGAAGTTTTAGGTACCAGGATGACTCATAATAAAGAGTCAATGCCTGCGGTTCAGGAACAGAGCATTCCAGGTAGAGGAAGAGCTACAGTGAAGACCAAAAAGTAAAGTACCTGCTTAGTGTGTGTGACATACTTTACCTTGAATGTAGTGGGTGAAGAGTGCAAAATGAGGTCAGGACACTAGCAAGACTGAGATCAAATGGGATATTTCAGCCAGAAAGAAGAGTTTGAAGTGGAGATGTTATAATATGAATCCAAAAATATTGGGAGGGATCAGTTCTTTGTTCATGTCAAGAAACACTTATTAGATGCCATTTTCTGTTTGCTTATTTTCTGGAAATATCCCCTGCCACTTTCTTCCTTTTTGTTTGTGTAAATATTGTCCTAAAGCTGTGCTACATCTTTTGAAATCTATGCTGCTTTTATAAACACTTTTCATAACTTTATATTTGTTGAACTCATTTTTTCATAATATATTTGAGGCAGTTTATAAAAGGAATAAAAATAAAACAAATAGTAATAATGAGATATAACTTCTACTGAGTGCTTAGTGTTTTTCAGGCATTGCTACAAGTGCTTCAGAACTCTGTTACCAAACTTAGTCATCACAACAGTCCTAAGATGTAACTTCTAAAAAAACTAAGAAATCAATACCAGGAAGCTAAAAGAGCAAGTGTGAGAGCCAGAAGTGTTAATGATGTTACTCTCTCTGGACCAAATATGGAACCGAGTTTCCACTAATATATATGGTATAATTCTTCTAGTCAAAAAGGAGAAAATAATTCTTCAAGGGAAACAATATTTTCCCAGGACTATATAATAAAAGAGTTTTCCCACATGGAATATTATTTAGGGAATATTATATCACCATATTTCATTGTTTTAACATGTATATTCACTCTTCCACATTTCTAATCATGAAAATGCAAACAGCAGTCATGAAATAGTTGTCATTATCCATGGGCTTTAAAACTTACAGAATGTGTGTTTGGAATAAAGCCCTGGGACAATATCAAAGCTGTTTTTTTTTTTTTTTTTTCCCAGAAAAGCTGACTCATCAAACATTCCTGGAGGCACTGAAAACACCCAGGTGGTGGGATGGACACACGGATGATTTCAGGTCTCAAACTTTTCAACATGAGCTCCCTCTGCAGTGTCACTCTACAGTGTCTTTCCATGGTGGTGGCATTGGCCTAACTGACACTTAGGCACTGGGCTCTTATTTTGACCAGTAGAGAATTAATGTACATGATGGAAACAGAGGCTTGACAAGGAGTATTAGCCATCAATGTGAGAACATTCTGAGAGTAGCCTGCTGGAAGATGAGACACATGTGAAGATGACACACATGCCCAAAGTCAACTGGCCTCAGATGTCTAAGTAAATCTACCTAAAATCACACAAACCCTGTACCCAGCACCCAGCTAGCTTCATATTTGCTGAACTCAGCAGAAGTGTATTGTTGTATGCCTTTGAGTTTTAGGCAGTTTGTTATTCAGCAAAAGCTAGCTGATACTTATGGGGAAGAAACAAATATCAATGATTCTGAATTGAAAGTGATTCAGAACATTCATCTCTGAATGTGAAAAATTTGAAATACTTGAAACAATTTATTTTGTTGATATTGAAATGTTTGCATTTGCACAAATCTATCTAAATAAATCTAAAAGAGCTATGTCAATAATATAAAATAAAAATTCTAAGGAAGAAGAAAGCAATGTTTTGAGGTCCAATTGAAGCATTTTTTTTTTCCTTTTTAGTGGCACATTAAACATGGATGGGTCTTACAGTTGCTAGTACCCTTATGTTACATGTAAGTGTGTGACTGTGTCACATTCTTATATGTTTCTTACCCTGAAAAGCAAGGGTCATCTCATATGTATCATTGGATTAATCAGACCTTGCTTGTGACTAATGTGCAATTAAGTGAGTAAATATTATCCATCTGTTTATAGAGAGCAATGATCTTGCTTTTCACATGCTCTTCTCACTGTCATTGTCCCTGTTCACATGATTGAGTGGAGTTCAGTGTTAAATGAGAGGATATGAATTATCCTTGTTTTTGATTGTTTTTGATCCTTCTTATTATTGTTTTTTTTTAATTTTATTTTATTTTTAAACTTTACATAATTGTATTAGTTTTGCCAAATATCAAAATGAATCCACCACAGGTCTTATCAATACAGTATGATGATATGAATCATAAGATTTTGGAGGTGGACATAAGAATAAATTTTAATTATGTCCACATATAGTTTATTGGACATTTATTTTAATATGACTAGAAATAAATTCTATATTTATTTCTTGGTATCTTCAAAATCATCAAAAATGCACTGTACCACAAAATGTTTATCACTGGTTGAAGGTCACTAAGCTGCATAAAGGTTTACTTTCAGTGTTTTTTTTTTTTTTTTTTTTATGTGCATTGTGTCATTGTTTTATAATGTTGATTCCTAGTATAGAATCCATGTTGGTCAATACTGTCACTTGATTTTTCATGACAAGTTTTTGTCAGCATTGAAGAAGAGAAATCCATTTCAATCTGACTCATTCTGCATTCTAAGTGCTCCTTGAGTTCAGCATCCTGCTATGAATGATCCTTCACAACAGCATAATTGCACATTTTTAGGGGGAACTATAGTTATCATCACATACCCCTCCTTTTAAGTTGGCTTATTATCTAATAATGAGCTGTTGACTGAAAGCCACAAAGTAAAGAACTGCATTGGTAAACAAAAAACTCAGAACCTAAAAGTGAGAATCTGTAGTAAGAAAGATAATTGTGTTTATATTTGGAACACTGAAGATGGAGTTAAATATTCATTTTTTGTTGTTGCTTATATGTTTCTCTTCATTAGTTTTAAAAGGTGAATTTCATACCCACCAGCAAAGCAAGAGGGTTCCCTTTTCTCCATACCTACTCCAGGATTGGTTGTTTGTAGATTTTTTGATGATGGTCATTCTGACAAGTGTGAGGTAATACCTCATTGTAGTTTTGATTTGCATTTCTCTAATAATGAGCAAAATAAAGACAGCTGAGCACCAAAGAATTGATGCTTTTGAACTGGGGGTATTGGAGAAGACTCTTGAGAGCCCCTTGGAATGCAGGGAGATCAAACCAGTCAATCCTAAAGGAAATCAGTCCCGAATATTCATTGGAAGGACCGATGCTGAAGCTGAAGCTCCAATACTTTGGCCCCCTGTTGCAAAGAAGTGACTCTTTGGAAAAGACCCTGATGCTGGGAAAGATTGATGGCAGGAGGAGAAGGGGATGAAGAGGATGGGATGGTTGGAGGGCATCACTGAATTGATGGACGTGAGTTTGAGAGAGCACCAGGAGCTGGTGACAGACAGGGAAGTTTGGTATCCTGCAGTCCATGGTATCACAAAGAGGCAGATACTACTGGGCAACTGAACTGAATAATGAGCAATGCTGAGCATCTTTCCATGTGTTCATTAGACATCTGTATATCTTCTTTGGAAGGAGAAGACATTAGAGAAATGTCTATTGAGTGGTCTACCTACTTTTTGATTGAAATGTCTGTTTTTCTGGTCTTGAGCTCCATGAGCTGCTTGTATATTTTGGAGATCGACCCTTTGTCAGTTGTTTCATTTGCTATTATTTTCTCCCATTCTGATGGTTATCCTTTTACCTTGTTTATAGTGTCCTTTACTGTGCAAAAATTTTAACTTTAATTAGGCCGTATTTGTTTATTTTTGTTTTTATTTCCATCATTCGAGGATGTGGGTCATAGAAGATCTTGCCATAATTTACATCAGGGACTGTGCTGCCTGTGCTTTCCCCCAGGAGTGTTTTTTTGTTGTTGTTGTTTTTTTGTTTTTTTAGTTTCTGGCCTTACTTTTAAGTCTTTAATCCATTTTGAATTTATTTTTGTATGTGGTGTTAGGAGAAGTTTTAATTTCATTCTTTTACATGGAGCTGTTAAGTTTTCCCAGCACCACTTATTAAAGACTGTCTTTTTTCCATTGTATATTCTTGCCTCCTTTGTCAAAGATAAGGTGCCCATTGAAAGACATACATTACCATATGTAAAATAGATAACCAATGGGAATTTTCTATATGATGCAGGGAGTCCAAACTGGTGTTCTGTAACAATCTAGAGGGGTGGAATGGAGTGGGAAGTGGAAAGGAGGTTCAAGAGAGAGGGGTCATATGTTACGTATGGTTGATTCATGTTGATATATGGCAGAAACTACCACAATATTGTAAAGCAATTATCCTCCAATTAAAAAAAAAGTCACCATAAGAAGTGAACTTTTGTAATAGCAACCAACTAAGTGTAGTAACAATTTCTAGTTTAATTAACCTGGTTTTTCATCTGACTAAGAATCTATTTTGATAAAAAGACAAAACTTCCAAACTAAAAAATATTAAATTTAAAGATACAATTGCAGCAACATACATTGTATAATAGTTTAACATAACTCAGATATCAATACTTAATTAAAACTAGTGTTGGGTCAGTTCTTCCTTGGTTCTTGTTTCATCATAGTAAAGAATTTAAATGACAGACCAGCAGAGCTCAAGCAGGCAGGATTTATTTGGGAAAGCAGTAGGCAATAGCAAACACCCTCAAGACATGAGAGCAGACCAACCCTGGCAGGATTGGCCCTGTCCCATTTTAACTTCCCTCTTGTATATCCCTTGTTCCCACCCCTGAGTGGTCCCTGGGGCCTGATTGGCTGTGTCCTGTGCAAATAACACCCTGTATGTTATGCCTAAGACCAATCAGGGAAGGAGATGCAAATAGGGCATATGTCTATGACCAATCATAGAAGAGGGTGTGTTGGGCTCGTTCTCCTGCTGGAAGTCTTCACTCAGGTGTGCAGTTTCTTCTTCTTCTCCTCCTCCTCCTCCTCTTCTTCTTCCCACCTTTCATGTGCATGGTCTTCTAAATGCCACTTCCTCTAATTGCCCATTTTGGACCCCTTTCTCCCTACTCTAACAGGCTAACATTTCCCCCCTCAAGAGATAGGAGGCCCAGTTCTTTGGGAATAGTAGAGTTGAGGTTTCCTTGGGATAGGCAAACCAAGAGAGAGATAGTAATGAAATATAGACAGAGCAGTATGCTTATTCTGAGAAGTTCAATTCCCTGGATGTTCATCAGAATGGCATTTATCCATAGTTTTATATAGGTATTGAAGTTCTCTCAGGAGCTCACAGGTGTACTGGGGGTCTTCTCCTTTTCCCTTCCATGGCTTGACTCAAGAGTTGTGTACAGAGGAGTTGTGCCTTGGTACTTAGACTGCTGTAAGTGTAGAAAGTTTTACAGGTCATGGGTCCTTTCATGTGGGCTGGAATTGAGCCTTCAGGGGCCCATCTTTCCACACCTTGATTAGGAATTGGGTCCCTGGGGTATATAGTGGTAGTTCCTCGGTCTTTTGGCTGCTGGTTGACATGCCACAAGTGCATTTCTTGATGGAATTGTCCAACCACCATAGTGTAAGATCAGAGAGCCTGAGTTTCTGGATCTAAAAGGAGGTCATTAACATAAACAGTCTCTCATATAGCACCTCATAGGGGCTAAGACTGACCTGTTCTTTAGGAGCCATGTGAGTGCAAAGACGGGCTATTGGCAAAGCCTACTCCAAACTGAAGGAGGTCTCTTGGGTTATCTTTTTTATTGCTGATCTTAAGAATTTCCTGGCTCTTTATACTTTTCCTGAGGATTGAAGCCTCCATGTGCAGTGGAGGTAATAGATAATGCCCAATGCTTTTGAAACCTTTGGGTGACTTTAGAAGTAAATGAGGTCCTATTGTCACTTTGAGGTGACCTGGACAGACAAAGTGAAAGTGAAAGTGCTAGTCCCTCAGTCACGCAACCCCATGGGCTGTCGCTCATCAGTCTCCTCTGTCCATGAGATTTCCCAGACAAGAATACTGGAGTGGGTTGCCATTTCCTTCTCCAGGGGATCTTCCTAACCCAGGGATCTAAACCAGGTCTCCTGCATTGCAGGTTGACCTTACCATATGAGCCACCAGGGCAGATCAAACCTTGGAATAATTTTATGAAGCAGCTTTTTTTTTTTTTTTTTTTAACTACTTCTTCAGCCCAAATAGGAAAGCCTTCAGTCTACCCTGTGAAGGCATCTGAAATGACCAGTAGATAATTATATCCTTGAGAGGCCTGCATTTGGGTAAAGTGTATCCGCCAATCTTCCCCTGGGTATATTCCTTGCTGTTGGACATACTGGGTCTACTGACTTTCAAACTCATTGGGAGTTATTTAGTTGGCAGTGAGAGATGAGAAAACCACTTGCCATATGGTTGTTTGGAGGCCCATTCCTCCAATACATCTTTCCAGTTATCTTTGGCGAGCTTTGTCCCCTAGATGAGTGGTGGCATGTAGGGAGTTAACCGGTTTCCATTGGAGGTACCTGGGAAGAATGAAATCTCCCTCCTTTTGATCTTGTTGAAAGCTCTAAGTTGAGGCTTTAGTCTTGAGAGTCTCATCTTCGATATATGAAGGAGTTTCTGGCAGGGTAGACTGTGAAACTAGGGTGCTAACCCCTATTAGGTCATTACTCTGTAGTACTGCTCTCTTAGCTGCCTGATTAGCAGCCTGGTTCCCTTGTGCCACTTCTGTACTTCCTTTTTGATGTCCCCTGCAGTGGGACTGAAACCTTGACAGGCAAATGGGCTGCTCCCAAGAGCCTGATGATTTGGTCACCATACTTCATTGGGCACCCTTGGGTGGTCAAGAGGCCTCTCTTTTTCCAAATGGCAGCAAGCAGGCATAGTTGGAGTCAGTATGAATAGCTACTCTTTTCCCTTTTCCCAGCTCTAAACCTCAGGTCAGAGCTATAACCTCAGCCAATTGGGCTAAAGTCTCTGGTGGCAAAGGTTTAGCCTCTATGGTCTCTTGATTGGAAACTACAGCATATCCTGCTCTCCTTTTTCCACCTAAGACAAGTTGCTCCCATCAGTGTACCAAACTCTTCAGGGTTGATCAGAAGATCTACTGATAATCCCTCTTAGGGCTTTGTCCAATGGTCTATGGTCTCTAGACAAGAGTGGAAGGGGAGAGACTCTTCTGGTAAGGGTAAGAGAGTAGTGGAATTGAGTGTCCTGCAGGAGACTATGGTCAATCCCAGGTTTTCCAGTAGCATTACCTGATATCTGAGGATCCTCTGGTCTGACATCCACAAATGACCTTTTCCACTGAAGAGTTGATTTCCCCAATGATTAGTTAGTGAGGTTAGATTTCCCCCAGTGAGAGCTTGAGGGCACCCTCTAATATGCAATGGCAGCTGTATTTCAAAGCCAAGAAGCCCACCCCTAAGCTATTGGGTCAAGTTTTTTAGATAAGTGTCCCACTGGCTAGTGTTTGGACTGCAACCTCTGAGTTAGGGCTCCCAAGATCATTCCTTCCCTTTCATGACTATACAGTTGAAATGACTTTTCTTGGTCTGGTAGTAGTGCAGGAGCCCTAATCAATTCCTTTTAAGGTGGATATTTCTTTTTTCTAGGGTGATCCCCATGTCAATGGGATAGTGTCCTCTTGTCCCTTTAGGCTCTCATAGAGGGGCTGTGCTATATATAGTACAGTAACTGGGTATCCAAATTCTGCAATACTCAGCCCTAAAAAGGTTCATAGTTGTTTATGGGTCATAGGACTGGGTATTTGGAGTATTCCCTGTGCTTGATCTGAGTAAATACTTCTTGTCCATGGGCAATTTGTATCCTTAGTAAACTGCTTCTGGGTAGACTAAATGTGCCTTGATACAGGAGACCTTATATCCTTGTTCCACCAGGAAGTTTAGAAGCTGGACCATGTATTAGTGAGCCCATTATTTATCAGCTGAGCAAAGTAATACATATCTACATACTATATTATTTTTCTTTCCAGTCCCAACTCTAGATCTAGAAGGTCTTGGCTAAAAAGTAAAAGTTGCTCATTCGTGTCCAACTTTTTGCAAACCCCACTGGCTGTAGCATGCCAGGTTCATCTGTCCATGGAATTCTCCAGGCAAGAATACTGGAGTGGGTAGCTGTTCCCATCTACAGGAGATCTTCCCAACCCACGTATTTAACCCATGTCTTCTGCATTGCAAACGGATTCTCTACTATCTGAACCACCAGGGAAACCCTACAGGTGGGAACTATCTCAACACTTGGGGTAATACCATCCAAGTTACTTGATATTTTTCTCCTGGGGCCTACCACTAAAAGGTAAAAGGAAACTGTGATTCTCTGGCCAGTGATATGCAAAATAATGCATCTTTAAGATCTAGGACAGTAAACAACCTTGCAACAGGTGGGATCTTGCCAAAGATGGATTGAGGATCATTGTGTGCAGTGAGACCACGACATCATTTATGACTCTTATGTCCTGGACCATATTCCATGTTCCACCCTTTTTCTTTACAGGAAAAATTGTGGTATCCCATGTTGCATTAGTGGGAATTAATAGTCTGCAGGAACGGAATTTATATATCAGTAGTTGTAGTCCCACCCTGGCTTCCTTTTTTTTACTGGATATCATTCCCACCTGAGGAACTGAGTGGGGTTTCTGAGGGCTATAATGATGGGCTTTGCTTGGTGTTCTTGCCCAGGGACCCCGTGGTCCCAAACTTGGGGGTCAATTTAATTTTCCCATGGTTCTTGGGCTTTCCCTGTTGGAGGGATAGTGAGTCTTCTTTGCTGTCATCAGAAGTTGTAAAGCCTTGGGTATTGAGATGCCTCCCATGACAAGTGTTCCTCAGCTTGGAGAGTATGTCTCTTCCCAACAATGGTGTGGGACACTCAGAAACTACCAGAAACTGGTGGGAGAATTTCTGTTCACCCCAGAAATATAGAAGTGCCTGGGTGTATCTTTTAGTAACTCTTCTTCCTATGACAACCAAAATCGTATGGATTTGGGGAAGAAGCCTCCAGAATAGGTCAGGACAGAGTAGGCAGTCCCTGTGTTGATCAGAAAATTCTCAGACCCACCTGCCACATCCAGTTGCACCCTTGGTTCCAATTCTGCAAAAGTTATCTGTGACAGGAGGGCTGGCTGGGGTGGGCTGCTTCATTCTCACTGGGCCATCACAAGGGATGGCTTAGCACTTGACTTTGGGGTTCTTGGGTCCCCAGGGCAAAGTGCCAACCAGTGTCCTGATTGATGGAATTTGAAGCAGGCCATGGTAGGAGGCTTGTCACAATTTGGACATGCTTTAGCCCAACGCTTCACCTGTCTATAGATCAGGCATTTATTTATTTATTTATTTATTTATTTATTTATTTATTTATTTTTATAACTTGCTTTTAAGGAAAGGCCTTGGACTCCCTTTCCTGCTTCCAATTGTAAAAGGCATTAATGGCTGTTACTAGATCATCTCATTCAATAAGGTCATGGGGTCCTGTTGTTGCAACTTCTGTAACTTTATGGTTATTTCTGATGTACATTTGGTCAGTAATTTGTCCTTTAATATCACCTGTCCCTCACAGGACACTAGGTCCAGGTTGGTGAACTTTTGAAGGACCTCTATTAGTCTTTCTGAAAAGGTGAAGGGATTTTCATTGGATCATAGAAAAAGCAAGAGGGTTCCAGAAAAAAACATCTACTTCTGCTTTATTGACTACGCCAAAGCCTTTGATTGTGTAGACCACAACAAACTGTGGAAAATTCTTCAAGAAATAGGAATACCAGACCACCTTACCGTCCTCTTGAGAAATCTATATGCAGGTCAAGAAGCAAGACCTAGAACTGGACATGGGACAACAGACTATTTCCAAATTGGGAAAGGAATACATCAAGGCTGTATATTGTCACCCTGCTTATTTAATTAATATGCAGAGTACATCATGAGAAATGCTGGGCTGGATGAAGCACAAGCTGGAATCAAGATTGCCAGGAGAAATATCAATAACATCAGATATGCAGCTGACACCACCCTTATGGAAGAGAGTAAAGAAGAACTAAAGAACCTCTTGATCAAAGTGAAAGAGGAGAGTAAAAAGTTGACTTAAACTCAACATTGAAAAAACTCAGATCATGGCATCTGGTCCCATCACTTCATGGCAAATAGATGGGGAGACAATGGAAACAGTGCCAGACTTTATTTTCTTGGGCTCCAAAATCACTGCAGATGGTGACTGCAGCCATGAAATTAAAAGACTCTTGCTTCTTGGGAAAAAATCTATGACCAACCTAGAGAGCATATTGAAAAGCAGAGACATTACTTTGCCAACAAAGGTCCATCTAGTCAAGGCTATGGTTTTTCCAGTGGTCATGTATGTATGTGAGAGTTGGACCATAAAGAAGGCTGAACACAAAAGAATTGATGCTTTTGAACTGTGGTGTTAGAAAAGACTCTTGAGAGTCCCTTGGACAGCAAGGAGACCAAACCAGTTAATCCTCAAGGAAATCAGCCCCAAATATTCACTGGAAGGGCTGATGCTGAAGCTGAAGCTCCAATAATTTGGCCACCTGATGTGAAGAACTAACTCATTGGAAAAGACCCTGATGCTGAATGAGAAGGGGACAACAGAGGATGAGATGGTTGGACGATACCACCGACTCGATGAACATGAGTTTGAGCAAGCTCTGGGAGTCGGTGATGGACATGGAAGCCTGGTACTGCATTCTGTGGGGTTGCAACGAGTTGGACACAACTGAGGGACTAAACTGAACGACTAAACTGAACTGTATTTTAAGGATTTGATATTTGAGTTTTTCATAGTGCATCCCTGGAGGGTGGCCAGCATCTGAGCATGCCTTGTCTCCTTCATTTTTCCATTTTCTGAGCCTTGGACTCCCTTTCCTGCTCCTGATTGTAAAAAGCACTAGTGGCTGTCTGGATCATCTCATCCAACAAGGTCACAGGGTCCTGTTGTTGTAACTTCTGTAACTTTATTCTTATATTTGATGCACATTGGGTCAGTAATTTGTTTTTTAATATCACCTGTGCCTCATAGGACTCTAGGTCCAGGTTGGTGAACTTTGGAGGGCGTTTTATAGTCTTTCCAAAAAGGTGATGGGGTTTTCATTGGGCATCTGAGTTACTGCTGAGACTCAGGCACAGCTGATTATTTTCTGTTGGGCTGCTTTCAGTCCTGCCTTTACATAGGTAAGAAAATGGTCTCTTTCCCCAATGTGATCAGGGTCATTGTAATTCCAGTTGGTATCCAAAGAGAAAACTGCTGTTTCCCCCACTGGATATTTACTGCTTAACATGTAAATCCCTATGGGATTCCCCAGTGGCTCAGCAGTAAAGATTCTGCCTGCAATGCAGGAGACACACTTAAACATTTGTTCCATCCTTGTGTTGGGGAGATTCCCTGAAGGAGAGCATGGCAACCATTTCCGTATTCTTGCCTGGAGAATCCTTTGGACAGAGGAGACCGGCAGGCTATATAGTTCCTAGGGTCGCAGAGTCAGACATGACTGAAGCAACTGAGCTCAACATAGCCCAGTACCTATGAATCCCTGTAACATATTTTTGGGCCTCTCTTATGACCCTAGCATCCTTGGGGTCAGATAAGGTTTGATTAAATATGACTATGACATCATTCCGTGTTCAGTGAAAGGCCAAGGTGATATGTTGAAGTGCCTCTATATATATACCTGGGTCATCCATGTAGCTTCCCAAATCCTGTTTGATTTGCCTTAGCTCTAGGCAGGGAGAGAGCTTATGGATCCAGGTCAGTCTGAATTCCCCTCCAATTTTGACCAAAGGGCACACTTGAGCTCATAGAGGGAGTAATTCTGGATACCCTGAGGAGGGAGCACTAGGTAATTTTGGAGCAGTGGGAGGTGAATCTTCATGGGGGCTTCTTTTTCTTGTTTGTCTGCATGTAACACCATTTGTCTAGCAGGTTCACTCAGGGCATGCATCAGTCTCACACTTGAGACAGAGTTCCTTTACATTTTAATTGGAAGAAAATTTGGACATAGGGGATTTCTGCCCATTTCCCTTGTTTATTACAGGACAGATCTAATTGTAGGATGGTATTGTAATTAACTGTGGAAAATTCTGAAAGAGATGGGAATACGAGACCACCTGATCTGCCTCTTGAGAAATTTGTATGCAGATCAGGAAGCAACAGTTAGAACTGGACATGGAACAGACTGGTTCCAAATAGGAAAAGGAGTTCATCAAGGCTGTATATTGTCACCCTGTTTATTTAACTTATATGCAGAGTACATCATGAAAAACACTGGACTGGAAGAAACACAAGCTGGAATCAAGATTGCCAGGAGAAATCTCAATAACCTCAGATATGCATATGACACCACCCTTATGGCAGAAAGTGAAGAGGAACTAAAAAGCCTCTTGATGAAGGTGAAAGAGGAGAGTGAAAAAGTCGGCTTAAAACTCAACATTCAGAAAACAAAGACCATGGCATCTGGTCCCATCATTTCATGGCAAATAGATGGGGAAACAGTGGAAACACTGTCAAACTCTATTTTTCTGGGCTCCAAAATCACTACAGATGGTGACTGCAGCCATGGAATTAAAAGACGCTTACTCCTTGGAAGGAAAGTTATGACCAACATAGATAGCATATTCAAAAACAGAGACATTACTTTGCCAACAAAGGTCCGTCTAGTCAAGACTAGAGGGATGGTGTAGGGAGGGAGGAGGGAGGAGGGTTCAGGATGGGGAACACATGTATACTAATTAAATAATTTTCTATTAAAGAAAGAAAAAAAAAAAAGACTATGGTTTTTCCTGTGGTCACGTATGGCTGTGAGATATTTTTCTGGAACTCTCTTGCTTTTTCCATGATCCAGCAGATGTTGGCAATTTGGTCTCTGGTTCCTCTACCTTTTCTAAAACCAGCTTGAACATCCAGAAGTTAACGGTTCACATATTGCTGAAGCCTGGCTTGGAGAATTTTGAGCATTACTTTACGAGCGTTTGAGATGAGTGCAATTGTGCGGTTGTTGGAGCATTCTTTGGCATTGCCTTTCTTTGGAATTGGAATGAAAACTGACCTTTTCCCATCCTGTGGCCACAGCTGAGTTTTCCAAATTTGATGGCATATTGAGTGCAGCACTTTCACAGCATCATCTTTCAGGATTTGGAATAGCTCAACTGGAATTCCATCACCTCCACTAGCTTTGTACGTAGTGATGCTTTCTAAGGCCCACTTGACTTCACATTCCAGGATATCTGGCTCTAGGTCAGTGATCACACTATCGTGATTATCTGGGTCATGAAGATCCTTTTTATACAGTTCTTCTGTGTATTCTTGCCACCTCTTCTTAATATCTTCTGCTTCTGTTAGGTCCATACCATTTCTGTTCTTTATTGAGCCCATCTTTGCATGAAATGTTCCTTTGATATCTCTAATTTTCTTGAAGAGATCTCTAGTCTTAAATAAAGATATTAAAATAAAAATATTAAATAAAGATATTAGGATAACCATAATAGTTAACTACTAGTTAACTATTATAGGTAACTCCTGCCAATATAGGAGACCTGGGTTTGATTCCTGGATCAGGAATGGCAACTCAATCCAGTTTCGTTGCCTGGAAAATCTCATGGACAGACGACCCAGTGAGATGCTGTCCATGGGGTCACAAAAGAGTCAGACACAGTTTAGCAACTAAACAGCAACAACATTATACCTTTCTAAGGGAGGTAATACCTAGCTAGTAATTTATATTTTACTTGATTTAGGTGACCTGGAATGTAAGCAATATTTTGTCTTAAATTAGAAAATTTGTGATAAAAAAAATAGTAAAATTGTGTGATATTTCAATCAGAATGTATAATTTTTTCAACTATCTCATTTGATGTTTTCATGTCTATTCATGATCAATCCTTGTCATTTGTTAATATGGAAAATAAGGAATTTGTTTCTCCCTGGTATTTACTTTTACAGATATTCTCTGCTGGACTTTGTCATTGTACAGTGGAGTTAGCACAACATGTGTATTCTAGTTTTTGTTTCGCCAGCATCAAATATTCCTTTAGGAATTTGACAAAAGTTTGAAGGCATACATTGGCAAAGTTTTTATTTTTAATGTACGATATTAAAGGTTTGAGTTAAAGAAAAGTTTTGCCACTGATTGAGCATTCACTTCAGCCACTAAACTTCTCTGCAGTGATTTATATTTGATATTGCCTAAGAATAGAAGAGGGAGAAGGCGATGGCACCCCACTCCAGTACTCTTGCCTGGAAAATCCCATGGACGGAGGAGCCTGGTAAGCTCCAGTCCATGGGGTCGCTACGAGTCGGGCACGACTGAGTGACTTCACTTTCACTTTTCACTTTCATGCATTGGAGAAAGACATGGCAACCCACTCCAGTATTCTTGCCTGGAGAATCCCAGGGACAGAGGAGCCTGGTGGGCTGTGGTCTATGGGGTTGCAAAGAGTTGGACACGACTGAAGCAACTTAGCAGCAGCAAGAATAGAAGATGCAATGTGTGTTGGTTCCTTATTAACATATATGTATGTTTGAATGGTTTTCTACAGAATGTTTATTGCATGCTGTTTCACTTTCTGTTTTTAAAAGTAATAAACCAACAAATTAAAATTGCATGAGAATATAAGCATAAATAAAATGTGATACATGGCATAAATTTTCATACATCTGATGAATCAGAGAAGTAAATTCATGAACGTTTTAAAACCATGTAAGATGTACATGACAAAACTTTTTTAGGATTTGTAAACAGCAAAACACTCTTCCTCTGACTCTTTGAATATATGTGTCCCACTGACATAATTATAAAATCTGGACAAAATACTAAAAGTGAAACTACAGTAGTTCCCCCTATCTATAGGGGACACACTCCAAGACCTCCAGTGGAGGACTAAAACTGTACCAAACCCTGTAAATACTGTTTTATCCTGCACATATACACCTGTGGTAAGGTTTACTTTATAAATCAGGCACAGTAAGAGCTTTAAAATGTATCTAATCATAAAATAAAGCAATTATAGACTTAGAGAATGAATTTCTGGTTCATGGCAGGGAAGGGGTAGTTCGAGAGTTTGGAATGTACTTGTTCACACTGCTATATTTAAAATGGATAACCAACAAGGTCCTACTGTATAGCACAGGGAACTCTGTTCAATGTTATGTGGCAGCCTGGATGGGAGAGGAGTTTGGGGAGAATGAATATATGTATATGTATGGCTGAGTCCCTTTGTGGTTCACCTGAAACCATAACATTGTTAATCAGATATGAGTACTTGCTAAGTCACTCAGTCATGTCCGACTTTTTGTTCACTCAGTCATGTCCGACTTTTTGTGACCCTGTAGACCATAGCCTACTATGCTCTTCTGTCCATGGGATTCTCCAGGCAACACTGCTGGAGTGGATTGCCATGTCCTCCTCCAGAGGATCTTCCTGACCCAGAGATCAAACCTGCATCTCTCATGTCTCCTGCATTGGAAGGCCAGTTCTTTACTGCTAGAGCCACCTGAGAAGCCTTGTTAATCAGCTATACTCCAATACAAAATAAAAAGTTAAAAGAAAAAAAAAAGAACAATTGCAACAGTATATTGTAAAATATGTTATGTAAATGTGGCCTCTTTTTCTCAAAATATCTTACTGTACACATTTAATGCCTTCTTTTTCTTCTTAAGGGGAGTTCACAATTCCCATGTTTAAAGTGGAGAAAATGGTAGCAGAGAAGTAGCCTATTTGTCAAAGAAGTAACCCCTATTTTGTATTATATCCCTATATGTGTGTGTGTGTGTGTGTGTATACACACGTTTTTATTTGACTAATATTGCCTTTCATAACCCTTTCCATGCTTTTATCTTTCAATATTATTGTGCTGTAATATTTGTTTGCGTTTCTTGTACATATCACAAAGCTGGATTTTTTGTTGTTGTTTAACACAATCTAACAACTCCCGCCTTGTAATTTGGGGTTTTATATAATTATGCTTATTGGTTATTTAAACTTTTCTATTATTAGTCTTAGTTATCTTGATTTGTTTTGCTTTGTTTCACTTTCCTTTTTTTTCTTCTTTTAAATTCCAACTTTTCCAATTAAATTTTTTATTATTCAATTTTTCAAAAATGTGTTTTATTTTTTTAAACATAAATTTATTTATTTTAATTGGAGGCTAATTACTTTACAATATTGTATTGGGTTTGCTATACATCAACATGAATCCGCCACGGGTGTACACGTGTCCCCATCCTGAGCCCCCCTCCTACCTCCCTCCCCATACCATCCCTCTGGGTCATCCCAGTGCACCAGCCCTGAGCATCCTGTATCATGCATCAAACCTGGACTGGCAATTCATTTCATATATGATATTATACATGTTTCAATGACATTCTCCCAAATCATCCAACCCTCACCCTCTCCTACAGAGTCCAAAAGACTGTTCTATACATCTGTGTCTCTTTTGCTGTCTCACATACAGGGTTATCATTAAAATGAATACTCTATATCAAACTCTATAAACTACCTTTGAAATTCTTTTTATACCCAATTAACAGATACAATCAGTATTTTAACTCCATCCATGAACTGCAAAAGGAATTAATGACTCTTCAATATTGCCCATTGAATCTGTATTTTACAAGTTCCAATGTTTTAGTCCTGTGTGTGAGTATGTGTGTGCTTGGTGTGTTCTAAACCACACTGTGGGCACTACTATTCCTGTCCTTATTGTAATGCTTCATTAGATTCACCAGTATATTTAAATATTTCATTCCTCATTCCTCTTTGCATCTCTACTCTGTTTTTTAAATTATTTATTTATTGTATACAACCATGTTGGGTCTTTGTTGCTGTGCTGTGGCTTTCTCTAGTTGCAGAGAACAGGGGCTACTCTATAGTAGGGACTTCTTGATACAGTGACTTCTCTTGTTGCTGAGCACAAGCTCTAGAATGTTCAGGCTCAGTAGTTATCGTGCATGAACTTAGTTGCTCTGTGGTATGTGAAATCCTCCAGGACCAGGTGTGAAACCTGGGCACCCTACACTTAATTTTTTTTTTTAATCTATTTACTTTTGTCTGTTCTGGGTCTTTGTCACTGTGCAGGCTTTATCTAGTTGCAGTGAGTGGAGGCTGCTCTCTAGTTGCCCTGTGCAGGCTTCTCATTGTAGTGGCTTCTCTTGTTGTGAAGCAGGGACACTAGGCACACAAGCTTTAGGCTCAACAGTTGTGACACATGGACTTTGTTGCTCTGAAGCATGTGGGACTGTTCAGACTGTTCATAAGAACCCATGTGCCCAAGATAATCACGATGGTGTGATAGCTGACCTAGAGCCAGACATCCTGGAATGTGAAGTTTAGTGGGCCTTAGAAAGCATCACTATGTGCAAAGCTAGTGGAGGTGATGGAATTCCAGTGGAGCTATTTCAAATCCTGAAAGATGATGCTGTGAAAGTGCTTCACTCAATATGTCAGCAAATTTGGAAAACTCAGCAGTGGCAACAGGACTGGAAAAAGTCAGTTTTCATTCCAATCCCAAAGAAAGGAAATGCCAAAGAATGCTCATACTACCACACAATTGCACTCATCTCACACACTAGTAAAGTAATGCTCAAAATTCTTCAAGCCAGGCTTCAGCAATATATGAACTGTGAAATTCCTGATGTTCAAGCTGGTTATAGAAAAGGCAGAGGAACCAGAGATAAAATTTCCAACATCTGCTGGATAATGAAAAAATCAAGAGAGTTCCAGAAAATCATCTATTTCTGCATTATTGACTATGCCAAAGCCTTTGACTGTGTGGATCACAATAAACTGGAAAATTTTGAAAGAGATGGGAATACCAGACCACCTGACCTGCCTCTTGAGAAATTTGTATGCAGATCAGGAAGCAACAGTTAGAACTGGACATGGAACAACAGACTGATTCCAAATAGGAAAAGGAGTACGTCAAGGCTGTATACTGTCACCCTGTTTATTTAACTTCTGTGCAGAATACATCATGAGAAACGCTGGGCTGGAAGAAACACAAGCTGGAATCAAGATGGCCAGGAGAAATATCAATAACCTCAGATATGCAGATGACACCACCCTTATGGCAGAAAGTGAAGAGGAACTCAAAAGCCTCTTGATGAAAGTGAAAGTGGAGAGTGAAAAAGTTGGCTTAAAGCTCAACATTCAGAAAACGAAGATCATGGCATCCGGTCCCATCACTTCATGGGAAATAGATGGGGAAACAGTGGAAACAGTGTCAGACTTTATTTTTCTGGGCTCCAAAATCACTGCAGATGGTGACTGCAGCCATGAAATTAAAAGATGCTTACTCCTTGGAAGGAAAGTTATTACCAACCTAGATAACATATTCAAAAGCAGAGACATTATTTTGCCAACAAAGGTTCGTCTAGTCAAGGCTATGGTTTTTCCTGTGGTCATGTATGGATGTGAGAGTTGGACTGTGAAGGAGGCTGAGCACTGAAGAATTGATGCTTTTGAACTGTGGTGTTGGAGAAGACTCTTGAGAGTCCCTTGGACTGCAAGGAGATCCAACCAGTCCATTCTGAAGGAGATCAGCCCTGGGATTTCTTTGAAAGAAATGATGCTGAAGCTGAAACTCCAGTACTTTGGCCACCTCATGCGAAGAGTTGACTCATTGGAAAAGACTCTGATGCTGGGAGGGATTGGGGGCAAGAGGAGAAAGGGACAACAGAGGATGAGATGGCTGGATGGCATCACTGGCTCGATGGACGTGAGTCTGAGTGAACTCTGGGAGTTGATGATGGACAGGGAGGCCTGGCGTGCTGCGATTCATGGGGTTGCAGAGTCGGACATGACTGAGGACTGATCTGATCTGATGTGTCCTTTATTGACAGGTGAGTTCTTTACCACTGAGACAGTAGGAAAGCCCCTATGTGCCCTGCATTTGTAGAGTGACTGAATGACAGTCAGTCATGTCTGACTCTTTGAGATCCCATGGACTGTAGCCTGCCAGGCTCCTTTGTCCATGGAATTCTCCAGGCAAGAATACTGGAGTGGTTTGCCATTTCCTTCTTCAGGGGGTCTTCCCAACCCAGAGATCAAACACTGGTCTCCTGCATCACAGGCAGATTCTTTACCATCTGAGCCACAACGGAAGCCTACTATTAAGAGACATGTCTAAGTATAAAGACAAGTCAACTTAAAAAGTATCAGCACATACATGCTTGACTTTATTTTATAATCTATAGACAATATGTTAGAATATGCAATGAATCCATACACCATTTCCAAAGAAATACCCAGGATAGAAGTAGCAATAAAGTTATAAATGACAATCATCAATCAGATGAAATTATTTAGATTAAGCTTATCTCTCTCTAGAAGAGATGGAAACTGGGCAAGTAGTCAGGAAATGCATTTTTGTTTCATTTGCAGGTGGATTTTAACAGCTGTTTAAGATCATTTCCTAATTCTTGAACTATATTTCTAGCAATTTCCTAGGAAACATTATTGGTGGAGATGTCCCAGATATCTCTGTGGCTGTTGTTAATTCTTCCGATTTTCTAGTTTTTTTTTTTTTTTTTTCTGTTTACTCGGCAGCAGTTATTTCTGCCACTTTCTCAACAGCTCACTTATCGATTCTTCTGCCTAAGTTATTCTATTAATTCTTTCTAGTGTATTTTTCATTTCAGTTTTTGTGTTGTTCCTCTCTGTGTGCTTGTTCTTTAGTTCTTCTAGGTCTTGTTAAATATTTCTAGCATCTTCTTTTTTTTATTTTTTTAAATATAAATTTATTTATTTTAATTGGAAGTTAATTATTTTACAGTATTGTATTGGTTTTGCCATACATCAACATGAATCCACCACGAGTGTACACGTGTTCCCCATCCTGAACCTCCCTCCCACCTCCCTCCCCGTACCATCCCTCTGGGTCATCCCAGTGCACCAGCCCCAAGCATCCTGTATCATGCATTGAACCTGGACTGGCAATTCATTTCATATATGATATTATACATGTTTCAATGACGTTCTCCCAAATCATCCCACCCTATCCCTCTCCCACAGAGTCCAAAAGAATGTTCTATACATCTGTGTCTCTTTTGCTGTCTTGCATACAGGGTTATCGTTACCTTCTTTCTAAATTCCATATATATGCGTTAGTATACTGTATTGATGTCTTTCCTTCTGGCTTACTTCACTCTGTATAATAGGCTCCAGTTTCATCCATCTCATTAGAACTGATTCAAATGTATTCTTTTTAATGGCTGAGTAATACTCCATTGTGTATATGTACCACAGCTTTCTTATCCATTCAACTGCTGATGGACATCTAGGTTGCTTCCATGTCCTGGCTATTATAAACAGTGCTGTGATGAACATTGGGGTACACGTGTCTCTTTCCCTTCTGGTTTCCTCAGTGTGTATACCTAGTAGTGGGATCGCTAGGTCATAAGGAAGTTCTATTTCCAGTTTTTTAAGGAATCTACACACTGCTCATGGAGAAGGAAATGGCAACCCACTCCAGTGTTCTTGCCAGAGAATCCCAGGAACAGAGGACCCTGGTGGGCTTCTGTCTATGGGGTCGCATAGAGTTGGACACGACTGACATGACTTAGCACACACTGTTCTCCATAGTGGCTGTACTCGTTTGCATTCCACCAACAGTGTAAGAAGTTTCCCTTTTCTCCACACCCTCTCCAGCATTTATTGCTTGTAGACTTTTGGATAGCAGCCATTCTGACTGGTGTGAAATGGTACCTCATAGTGGGTTTTGATTTGCATTTTTCTGATAATGAGTGATGTTGAGTATCTTTTCATGTGTTTGTTAGCCAACTGCATGTCTGCTTTGGAGAAATGTCTGTTTAGTTCTTTGGCCCATTTTTTGATTGGGTCCTTTATTTTTCTGGAATTGAGCTGTAGGAGTTGCTTGTATATTTTTGAGATTAGTCCTTTGTCAGTTGCTTCATTTGCTATTATTTTCTCCCATTCTGAAGGCTGTCTTTTCACCTTGTTTATAGTTTCCTTTGCTGTGCAGAAACTTTTAATTTTAATTAGGTCCCATTTGTTTATTTTTGCTTTCATTTCCAATATTCTGGGAGATGGGTCATAAAGGATCCTGCTGTGATTTATGTCGGAGAGTGTTTTGCCTATGTTCTCCTCTAGGAGTTTTATAGTTTCCGGTCTTACCCCAGGGTTAGTAGAAGGAAAGAAATCTTAAAAATTAGGGCAGAAATAAATGCAGAAGAAACAAAAGAGACCATTGCAAAAATCAATAAAGCCAAACGCTGGTTCTTTGAAAGGATAAATAAAATTGACAAACCATTAGCCAGATTTATCAAGAAACAAATGGAGAACAATCAAATCAATAAAATTAGAAATGAAAATTGAGGGACCACAACAGACAACACAGAAATACAAAGGATCATAAGAGACTATTATCAGCAATTATATACCAATAAAATGGATGACTTGGAAGAAATGGACAAATTCTTAGAAAAGTACAACTTTCCAAAACTGGACCAGGAAGAAATAGAGAATCTTAACAGACCCATCACAAGCACAGAAATTGAAACTGTAATCAGAAATCTTCCAGCAAAAAAAAAAAAAAAAAAGCCCAGGTCCAGATGGCTTCACAGCTGAATTCTACCAAAAATTTATAGAAGAACTAACACTTATCGTATTCAAACTCTTCCAGAAAATTGCAGAGGAAGGTAAACTTCCCAAACTCATTCTATGAGGCCACCATCACCCTAATACCAAAACCTGACAAAGATCCCACAAAAAAAGAAAACTACAGGCCAATATCACTGATGAACATAGATGCAAAAATCCTTAACAAAATTCTAGCAATCAGAATCCAACAATACATTAGAAAGATCATACACCATGACCAAGTGGACTTTATCCCAGGAATGCAAGGATTCTTCAATATCCGCAAATCAATCAATGTAATACACCACATTAACAAATTGAACAATAAAAGCCATATGATTATCTCAATAGATGCAGCGAAAGCCTTTGACAAGATTCAACATCCATTTATGATAAAAAAAAAAAAAAAAAACTCTCCAGAAAGCAGGAATAGAAGGAACATACCTCAACATAATAAAAGCTATATACGACAAACCCACAGCAAACATTATCCTCAATGGTGAAAAATTGAAAGCATTTCCCCTAAAGTCAGGAACAAGACAAGGGTGCCCCCTCTCACCATTACTATTCAACATAGTTTTGGAAGTTTTGGCCACAGCAATCAGAGCAGAAAAAGAAATAAAAGGAATCCAAATTGGAAAAGAAGAAGTAAAATTCTCACTGTTTGCAGGTGACATGATCCTCTACCTATTAAACACTAAAGACTCCACCAGAAAATTACTAGAACTAATCAATAAATATAGTAAAGTTGCAGGATGTAAAATCAACACACAGAAATCCCTTGCATTCCTATACACTAATAATGATAAGATAGAAAGAGAAATTAAGGAAACAATTCCATTCACCATTGCAATGAAAATAATAAAATACTTAGGAATATATCTACCTAAAGAAACTAAAGACCTATATATAGAAAACTATAAAACACTGGTGAAATAAATCAAAGAGAACACTAATAGATGGAGAAATATACCATGTTCATGGATTGGAAGAATCAATATAGTGAAAATCAGTATACTACCCAAAGCAATCCATAGACTCAATGCAATCCCTATCAAGATACCAACGGTATTTTTCACAGAGCTAGAACAAATAATTTCAAAATTTGTATGGAAATACAAAACATCTCAAATAGCCAAAGCAATCTAGAGAAAGAAGAATGGAACTGCAGGAATCAACCTGCCTGACTTCAGGCTCTACTACAAAGCCACAGTCATCAAGACAGTATGGTACTGGCACAAAGACAGACATATAGATCAATGGAACAAAATAAAAAGCCCAGAGATAAATCCACACACATATGGACACCTTATCTTTGACAAAGGAGGCAAGAATATACAATGGAGAAAAGACAATCTCTTAAACAAGTGGTGCTGGGCAAGCTGTTCAACAATTTATAAAAGAATGAAACTAGAACACTTTCTAATACCATACACAAAAAAATAAACTCAAAATGGATTAAAGATCTAAACATAAGACCAGAAACTATAAAACTTCTAGTATCTTCTTGATCCATGAATGCATTCTATTTTTTTTTTCGTGTTAACATTTAATTTTATTTTTAAACTTTACATAATTGTATTAGTTTTGCCAAATATCAAAATGAATCCGCCACAGGTATACATGTGTTCCCCATCCTGAACCCTTCTCCCTCCTCCCTCCCCATACCATCCCTCTGGGTCGTCCCAGTGCACTAGCCCCAAGCATCCAGTATCGTGCATCGAACCTGGACTGGCAACTCGTTTCTTACATGATATTTTACATGTTTCAATGTCATTCTCCCAAATCTTCCCACCCTCTCCCTCTCCCACAGAGTCCATAAGACTGTTCTATACATCAGTGTCTCTTTTGCTGTCTCGTACAAAGGGTTATTGTTACCATCTTTCTAAATTCCATATATATGCGTTAGGATACTGTATTGATGTCTTTCCTTCTGGCTTACTTCACTCTGTATAATAGGCTCCAGTTTCATCCAACTCATTAGAACTGATTCAAATGTATTCTTTTTAATGGCTGAGTAATACTCCATTGTGTATATGTACCACAGCTTTCTTATCCATTCAACTGCTGATGGACATCTAGGTTGCTTCCATGTCCTGGCTATTATAAACAGTGCTGTGATGAACATTGGGGTACACATGTCTCTTTCCCTTCTGGTTTCCTCAGTGTGTATGCCTGGTAGTGGGATTGCTGGATCATAAGGCAGTTCTATTTCCAGTTTTTTAAGGAATCTCCACACTGTTCTCCATAGTGGCTGTACTAGTTTGCATTCCCACCAACAGTGTAAGAGGGTTCAAGTGGTGCTGGGAAATCTGGTCAACCACTTGTAAAAAAATGAAATTAGACCACTTTCTAACACCATACACAAAAATAAACTCAAAATGGATTAAAGATCTAAACGTAAGACCAGAAACTATAAAACTCCTAGAGGAGAACATAGGCAAAACACTCTCTGACATACATCACAGCAGGATCCTCTATGTCCCACCTCCCAGAATATTGGAAATAAAAGCAAAAATAAACAAATGGGACCTAATTAACCTTAAAAGCTTCTGCACATCAAAGGAAACTATTAGCAAGGTGAAAAGACAGTCTTCAGAATGGGAGAAAATAATAGCAAATGAAGCAACTGACAAACTACTAATCTCAAGAATATACAAGCAACTCCTACAGCTCAACTCCAGAAAAATAAATGACCCAATCAAAAAATGGGCCAAAGAACTAAATAGACATTTCTCCAAAGAAGACATACAGATGGCTAACAAACACATGAAAAGATGCTCAACATCACTCATTATCAGAGAAATGCAAATCAAAACCACTATGAGGTACCATTTCACACCAGTCAGAATGGCTGAGGTCCAAAAGTCTACAAATAATAAATGCTGGAGAGAGTGTGGAGAAAAGGGAACCCTCTTACACTGCATTCTATTTTTGAATTGAATTAACGACCTTTTAGGAATCCATGAACTAAAATGGACCAGAATGGGCAAATTTAATTCAGATAACCATTATATTTACTTCAGTGGGCAAGAATACACTAGAGGAAATGAAGTAGCCTTTAGAGTCCACAAAAGTGTCCAAAATGCAGTACTTGGGGGCAATCTCAAAAATGTAGAATGATCTCTGATTGTTGCCAAGACAAATCATTCAATATCACAGTAATCCAAGTCTATGTACCAACCACTAATGGTGAAGAAGCTGAAGTTAAATGGTTCTATGGAGACCTACAAAAACCTTCCAGAACTAACACCAAAAAAGATGTCCTTTTCATCGTAGGGGACTGTAATGCAAAAATAGAAAGATAAGAGATACCTGGAGTAATATGCAAATTTGGCCTTGGAGTACAAATGTAGAAGGGCAAAGGCTAACAAAGCTTTGCCAAGAAAACGCATGGGTTATTGGAAACACTGTATTCCAACAACACAAGAGACAGCTACACATGGACATCACCAGATGGTCAATACTGAAATCAGATTGCCAAGTTTTGCCAAGAAAATGCATGGATCATGGCAAACACCCTATTCCAACAACACAAGAGACAACTACACATGGACATCACCAGACAGTCAATACTGAAATCAGATTGATCATATTATTTGCAGCCAAAGATGCAGAAGCTCTATACAGTCAGCAAAAACAAGACCAGGAGCTGATTGTAGCTCAGAACGTGAATTTCTTATTGCCAAAATCAGACTTAACTTGAAGAAATTGGGGGAAACCTCTAGACCATTCAGATAGGACCTCATGATAGGACCATTCAGATAGGACCTCATGATAAATTAAATCCCTCATGATTATGCAGTGGAAGTGACAAATCAATTCAAGGCATCAGATCTGATATATAGAATGCCTGAAGAACTATGGACAGAGGTTCACAACATCATACAAGAGGCAGAGATCAAAAACATCCCCAAGAAAAAGAAATGCAATAGATAAAATGGTTCTCTAAGGAGGCCTTACAAATAGCTGAGAAAAAAAGAGAAGCAAAAGGCAAAGGAGAAAAGGAAAGATATATTCATCTGAATGCAGAGTTCCAAAGAATAGCAAGGAGAGATAGAGCTTTCCTAAGTGATTAATGCAAAGAAATAAAGGAAAACAATAGAATGGGAAAAACTAGAGATCTCTTCAAGAAAAATAGAGATACCAAGGGGACATTTCATGCAAAGATAGACACAAAAAAGGGCAGAAATGGTATGGATCTCACAGAAGCAAAAGAGGTTAAGAAGATGTGACAAAAAAAAAAAAAAAAAGATGTGGCAAGAATACACAGAACTATATGATAAAAGATCTTAATAACCCAGATAACCACAGTGGTGTGATCACTCACCTACAGCCAGACATCGTGGAGTGTGAAGTCATGTGGGCCTTAGGAAGCATCACTACAAAGCTAGTGGAGGTGATGGAATTCCACCTGAGCTATTTCAAATCCTGTAAGATGATGCTATTAAAGTGCTGTACTCAATATGCAGCAATTTACACAGTTCTTATTTTGTCCTTCCTTCCACAGGCCATTGGCTACATTATCCTTCAATTCCCTAAGGTCCCTTTCTGTACCAACTGATTTCCTCACTATAAGGTGGTTTTTCTGAGTGCAGTGATTTCTCCTCACCTTCAGCTTCCCACTGGTGTTGCTAGTGCCTTTTTTTAAATTCCTCTTTTCTTTTTTCACCCAACCCTTCTTTCATACTACCTGCTTCTGAGGGACTTTTTCTTGTCCTTTTAGATGTCTGAAGTCTTCCATTAATTGTCAGCACGTGCTCCCTGAGAACTGTTTCTTTTGTAGATGGATTCTTGATGTTTTTGAGATATGACATGCACATCCTCCTATTCTTCCATCTTGACTCCTCTCCCTCTTGAGTCATCTTTCCAAGCAGAAGCCTTGTTCCCACTCTCCAATCTAAGCAACCCAGCAAATTAATTCTTTCTTTCTCCTATATATTGATTATTATAAATAATCCTGTAATGGGCAGGGGGTGCATACAACTTTTCACGTCAGTATTTTTAGTTTTTCCAGATAAACAACCAGCAGTGAAAATGCTGGATTATATTGTCATTCCATTTTTAATTCTTTTTGAGAAACCTCCATATTATTTTCTAGCTGTAACCAACTGAATTTGTATCCTACAACATGACTGAAAAAAAAATTATTAATTATAATAGCTTTCTGGTGGAGTCTACGGTTTTCTGTATATAATATGCACCTACAAATAATAATAGTTTTATTTATCCCTTTCAAATTTGAATGTTTTCTTGTCTAATATCTCTGACCAGGACTTCAATAGTATGTTAACTGAAAATGGGAAAATTGGGCATCCTTTTCTTTTTCTGGGACTTAGAGGAAAAGCTTTCAGATTTTCACATTGAGGATAGTATCTGTGAATTTGTTGTATATGGCCTTTTTTCATGTTGAGATATATTTCCTGCATCCCTAGAATAAATCAAACTTGATCATGGTTTGTAATCCTCTTAAAGTATTGTTGAATTCATTTTGCTAATATTTTGTTGAGGATGTTTACATCCACATTCTCAGGAATATTAGCCTATAAGCTTATTTTCTTGTGATGCCCTTGTCTGATTTTGGTATCAGAGTAGTACTGGCCTCCTAAAGTGAGTTTGAATGTGCTTTCCTTCTTTGTGTCTTTTGAAAGTGTTTGAGAAGGACTGTTATTGATTCTCTGAACATTTGATAGAATTCTCCAGTGAACATCTCTGGTAATAGACTTCTATTTGTTGAGAGGTTTTTGATGACTGACTTAATCTCCTTACTGTTAATCAGTCTGTTCAGATTTTCTTTTTCTTCATGATTCACACTTAGATGGTTATATGTTTCTAGGATTGCATCTATTTATTTCAGTTTGTCCAACGTGTTCATAGCCTATTGGGTCCTTTGTATTTATGCAATTGTAATGTCTTTGTATGCTTTGTATGCATACAATTGTAATGTTTTTTCTTTCAGTTCTGAGTTTATTTATTTGATTGAGTTCTCTCTCTTTTCTGAGTCTCACTAAAGGGTTTTTGACATTTTGATATATTCAGGGAACCAGATCTAAGTTCCATTGATCTTTTCTATTATATTTTTACATTGTATTTATTTTATTTTTGCTCTGTTTTTAGTCATTTCCTTCTTTATACTGACTTTGGGCTTTGTTTATTAATCCTTTCCTAATTCTTTAAGGTATAGAGTTGTCTTGTTATTTGAGATTTTCCTTCTTTCTTGAGGTAGTTATTTATTCCAGGAAGTTTCCTCTTAATTGGTGTTTTTCATTTTCATTTTAATTTGCCTCAAAGTATCTTTTTAACTACTCTTTTCATTTGTTCATTGAGCTGTGCAGTAGCATTATGCATAATCTTTACATATTGGTATTTCAGGTTTCTTCTTGTATTTTATTTCTAGTTTCATAGTGCTATTGTTGGAAAAGATTCTTAATATGATCTTCAACTTTTAAATTTGCTAACACATTTTTTGGCATAACTATGATCTATCCTGGATAATCTTACATGTCACTTGGAAGAATGTGTATTCTGTTGCTTTTGGATAGCACATTCTGTGTATGTCAATTAACTTTATCTATTCTAATATGTCAAAGAATATTCAAACTACCACACAGTTGCACTCATCTCACATGCTAGTAAAGTAATGCTCAAGATTCTCCAAGCCAGGCTTCAACAATATATGAACCATGAACTTCCATATGTTAAAGCTGGTTTTAGAAAAGGCAGAGGAACAAGAGATCAAATTGCCAACAGTTTAGGGAAGTTTTCAGAATTTTTTTTTTTTTTTCCTGAATAAGTTTTCTGCCCCTTTCTCTCTCTCTCTTTTCCTTCTAAGACTTCGGTAATGCAAATGTTAGTTCACTCTTTGCTCTATAAGTCTCTTAAGTTACCTTTATTTAAAAAAAATCATTTCTTTTTCTTTTGCTGCTGTAATTGGATGAGTTCTTCTGCCCTGCTTTTTCATTAACCCATCATTTCTTTTGGTTCATCTAGTCTGCTTTTGTCCCTTCTTGTGTATTTTTCAGTTCACTAATTGTATTATTTAGCTTTGTGGCTTCTGTCTGCTATTTTCTTGATTTTAATCTCTTTGTTAAAATTTTCACTGTTTTCATCTACCAATATTTGAGCATCTTTGTGACTATACTTTTATCTTTTATCAGGTAAATTACTTATCTCCATTTCAATAAGGCTTTTTTTCCCCCCGAGGCTTTATCTTGTTCTTTCATTTGGAACATATACCTCTTTCTTTATTTTTCTTGACTCCCTGTGTTTGTTTCTATGCATTAAATGAAATAACAAGGCTTGTAGAACTGGTCTTATGTAAAAGATGAAACTTCTCATTCAACCCTGCACTAGCTATTGGATGTCTCTCAAACCTATGTGATTGTCCAAACAGCCTATTTTACTTTAATAACTACCAGTAGTTACGGGTATGCTAGTCAGTGTGCCAAAGGGTAGAATCTCAGTTAATGACCAGATTTAGACTAATTGGAAACTAGATCCCCAGACAGTATCTTTTAGAGAATGCAAATATCTAATACCCCTGGATGATAGTCACAGGAACTGGGGCAACAGACAAATGTGGAAGCTCCTTTATACAAGACACCAGTCAGCTGTAGCAAGGCAGAGCAAGAGCACAAAGACAGCATTCTCTCGCTTGTGTTCCTGAAGGACACCTTCATAGCCTTCTGATGTGTGTTAGACCTCAAGCCTGCCTTTCAGGTCTAAATTCCAGGACAAGTAAGTCATTTTCTATGTTTTTGTTTTTGTTTTTTTTCGTTTTCATTTTTTAAAATTTATTATTTATTATTATTATTTTTTTTTACTTTGCAATAGTGTATTGGTTTTACCATACATCAACATGAATCTGCCACAGGTGTACACGTGTTCCCAATCCTGAACCCCCCTCCCACCTCCATCCCCATACCATCCCTCTGGGTCATCCCAATGCACCAGCCCCAAGCATCCTGTATCCTGCATCGAACTTGGACTGGCGATTCATTTCCTATATGATATTATACATGTTACAATGCCATTTTCCCAAATCATCCCACCCTATCCCTCTCCCACAGAATCCAAAAGACTGTTCTATACATCTGTGTCTCTTTTGCTGTCTCGCATACAGGGTTATCATTACTATCTTTCTAAATTCCATATATATGTGTTAGTATACTCTATTGGTGTTTTTCTTTCTGGCTTACTTCACTCTGTTTCATAGAAAGGCTGGAAAGATGTTACAGTGCCCTGAGGTGACAGACAGCCAAGAACTATCTCTCCAATTGTTAGAGTCCTCTGGGATCCAAGATCATAGGGAGCCCTGGCCAATAGAGCCAGGCAATCAAGGGGAATGTCCTGGGAAGAAGCTATAAAAAAACATGTACCAGACATAAAATCTAGGGCTCCAGATATGTATGCGAGTGTCCTCTAAGAGATCTGGCATAAGAGTGTAGGATAGGGAAAGCAAAAAGTGAGTGCCTCTCCTCTGAGGTCTCAGGAAGTTTGTTTTGTTTTGTATATTTTCAATATTTAATTAAATTCAATTTTTGGTAATTAAAATTTTCTCTTTTCTACTAAGTATATAAATGTATTGATTATATCTGATTTTATTTCTTTTTTAAATTTTTTAAACTTATTTTATTTTAGTTTTTAACTTTAATATTGTATTGGTTTTGCCATATATCAACATGAAGACAACTCATGGTTTAGGGAGGCAGTTCTTCAAAGTAACTATTCCTTCATACTGCCAAAGCATATTGAGATGATTCTGTTTTATTTTTCATATTAGAAATGAATTTTAATCCTTTTTATAAAAAGCATAGAGTATTGTTGTGGCTTCAAATGATGATGGCAAGTAGTAGAAATAATGAAAATATTAATAATAACAAAAATGTAAATCAGTGGAAGTTATACTTGCATATATAACTTCCATTGATGTAGCCCTTTTTACATATGTTACTTTTATTGATTAGGAAGAAGACTGGATTGAACAACTTGTTATATTTGCAGACAGAACCTTGCTATCAGGTTTATTCACATTGCTATTTTTGTTCAGTCACTAAATTGTGTTGACTCTTTGAGACCCCATTGATTGCAGCAAGCCAGGCTTCCTTGTCCTTCACTATCTCCTGGAGTTTGCTCAACTTATGTCTATTGAGTTGGTGATTATATCTAATCAAATCATCTTCTGCCACCCCCTTCTCCTTTTGCCATCAATGTTTCCCAATAATATTAAGAAATTGTGATCAGATCATCAAATCTCTTAAGTGAATTTTGAAAATGAAAGAGTTTTGCCTTTGCCTCAATAATAACAATAATAAAAACAGACACAATTCTCAACCATGGATGTGAAAGACTTTCTACTCAAATAGTTTTGGTTTAGCTAATAAGAATGATATTTTCATTGGATAAGTGATCTTTTTTTTTTTTTTTTCCCATTTCTACCACATAAACTACATTTATGTGGATACAAAGTGTATTTATTGTGTTAGAAGCAGCTTTATTTTGTGTACTAGTCATAATAATTCTACTTTGGCAATGTTGATTTAATTGAAAAAGTAGAAAAGGGTGGCATTGTAGGAACAGTGATATATTCTGCTATGAATACATCCTAACAAATGACAGATTGTTGTAAACTGGAAAGAGCATCAACAAACATTAATTCCATCAACATTTACTAAATTTTGCTTTTCTTATTATTAATTTTTAATGTGTGCTCTCTATTTCCATAGCTACATGGAAAGTTTTAATATAATTTTTATAGAGAGTTCAGGTCAGAGGAGAATAGGGCTAGTGCTATAAATGTTGTATTATAGACAATCAATACAAATAAATATACATATCAGCTCAGTGAATCTGCCAGAATGACTATTATTTTAGCCCTGACAATATCTGGAAAAGTTACTCTCTCCAGAGTGAAATTTTATGTTGTTAGTATATTATCCTCCATATTACTAAAGCAAACAAATTTCTAATATCCAAAAACTACTTAAAATGATAATATGATGGGTTAGAGGGTTAGTGCCCTAGAAAGCTAAGTGTTCCATTAAATTCATTCTCTCAATTTTTTTTATTCATTTTGGATTGGAGGGATTTTTTATAACATGATTTTGCTTTCCTGTTATTGTATTTATATTTTAATACATTTGATAATTTTTTAATTAACAAATACTTGGAGGAAACCACTACTTGAAGACAGTGCTATTAAGGTAGACAAGGACTCTTGTCTTAATTTACAGTATGACTACCTACAAAGGAAAATCATTTAGAAAATCAGAGAAAAATGTCTGTAATTTAGCCAAAAAGAAAAGGGAGGTTTTTTATATCTTAGGTTTATCCATGAAACGTTTACATGTGACTAGGTGTTAGGAAGTAGCAGGTATACTAAATTCTCAAAATGGTTTTGTTATAAAATTTTAATTGCCTTCATTTCCTTCTTGCATAAGGTATTATCTTTAAATGATTTAATAGAATCTCATATTTATTGCTATATAGGACATAGATAAAATTAAATCATAAGGAATTTTATTAATACTGTGATTTCTTTTTTAAATTAATTAATTTATTTATTTTACCTTACAATATTGTAGTGGTTATGCTATACATTGACTTGAATCTGCCATGAGTGTACACGTGTTCCCCATCCTGAAACCCCCACCCACCTCTCTCCTCATCCCATTCCTCTGAGTCATCCCAGTGCACTAGCCCCGAGCACCCTGTATCATGCATCAAACATGGACTGGCAATTCATTTTACATATGATATTTTACATGTTTAAATGCCATTCCCCATATCATCCCACTCTCGCCCTCTCCTACAGAGTCCAAAAGACTGTTCAATACATCTGTGTCTCTTTTGCTGTCTCACATACAGGGTTATCGTTACCTTCTTTCTAAATTCCATATATACATGTTAGTATACTGCATTGGTGTTTTTCTTTCTGGCTTACTTCACTCTTTTTAATAGGCTCCAGTTTCATCCACCTCATTAGAACTGATTCAAATGTATTCTTTTTAAATTTAATTTAATTTTATTTTATTTTTTTTTCGGTGAACAAGGCCCGCACTTTATTTTCCAAAGTAGTTTTTATACCTTAAGTTATGCATAGAGGATAATGGGGGAAGGGGTAGAGTCATGCAGCAAGCCAGGCTTTCTTCCTGCAAACTTATCATATGCAAAAGCTTAGGTGATTTGCATCATCTTCTGGCCCGGAGGCCTGTTAACATTTTTTTTTTTTTTTTTTCTAATTTTATTTTATTTTTAAACTTTACAATATTGTATTAGTTTTGCCAACTATCAAAATGAATCTGCCACAGGTATACCTGTGTTCCCCATCCTGAACCCTCCTTCTTCCTCCCTCCCCATATCCTCCCTCTGGGTCCTCCCAGTGCACCAGCCCCAAGCATCCAGTATCGTGCATTGAACCTGGACTGGCGACTCATTTCATACATGATATTATACATGTTTCAATGCCATTCTCCCAAATCTCCCCTCCCTCTCCCTCTCCCACAGAGTCCATAAGACTGATCTATACTTCAGTGTCTCTTTTGCTGTCTCGTACACAGGGGTTATTGTTACCATCTTACCAAATGTATTCTTTTTAAAGGCTGAGTAATACTCCATTGTGTATATGTACCACAGCTTTCTTATCCATTCAACTGCTGATGGACATCTAGGTTGCTTCCATTTCCTGGCTATTATAAACAGTGCTGCAATGAACATTGGGGTACACATGTCTCTTTCAATTCTGGTTTCCTTAGTGTGTATGCCCAGTAGTGGGATTTCTGGGTCATAAGGCAGTTCTATTTCCAGGTTTTTAAGGAATCTCCACACTGTTCTCCATAGTGGCTGTACTAGTTTGCATTCCCACCAACAGTGTAAGAGGGTTCCCTTTCCTCCACACCCTCTCCAGCATTTATTGCTTGTAGACTTTTGGATCACAGCCATTCTTACTGGGGTGAAATCGTACCTCATTGTGGTTTTGATTTGCATTTCTCTGATAATGAGTGATGTTGAGCATATTTTCATATGTTTGTTAGCCATCTGTATGTCTTCTTTGGAGAAATGTCTATTTAGTTCTTTGGTCCATTTCTTGATTGGGTCGTTTATTTTTCTGGAATTGAGCTGCAGGAGTTGCTTGTATATTTTTGAGATTAGTCCTTTGTCAGTTGCTTCATTTGCTATTGTTTTCTCCCATTCTGAAGGCTGTCTTTTCACCTTGCTTAGAATTTCCTTTGTTGTGCAGAAGCTTTTAAGTTTAATTAGATCCCATTTGTTTATTTTTGCTTTTATTTCCAATATTCTGGGAGATGAGTCATAGAGGATCCTGCTGTGGTTTATGTCTAGAGTGTTTTGCCTATGTTTTCTTCTAGTTTAATAGTTTCTGGTCTTACATTTAGATCTTTAATCCATTTTGAGTTTATTTTTGTGTATGGTGTTAGAAAGTGTTCTAGTTTTATTCTTTTACAAGTTTTTGACCAGTTTTCCCAGCACCACTTGTTAAAGAGGTTGTCTTTTCTCCATTGTATATTCTTGCCTCCTTTGTCAAAGATAAGGTATGCATAGGTGCATGGAATTACCTCTGGCCTTTCTATTTTGTTCCACTGATCTATATGTCTGTCTTTGTGCCAGCACCATAATGTCTTCGTGACTGTAGCTTTATAGTAGAGACTGAAGTCAGTCAGGTTGATTCCTGCAGTTCCATTCTTCTTTCTCAAGATTGCATTGGCGATTCGAGGTTTTTTGTATTTCCATACAAATTGTGAAATTATTTGTTATCGTTCTCTAAAAAATACTGTTGGTAGCTTGATAGGGATTGCATTCAATCTATAAATTGATTCTTACCTTGCGTGTACAACACTCCGAGCCCCAGGAGAAGTTCCCAACGTCCAGCCTTAAGGCCCGGTACCTCTTGTTGCCTCCCTGCACACGGACTGTGTGTATGCCACGGGGGCCAATCTTTGTGTTGGCAGCGGGGCGTTCCAGCTCATACTTCTGCTTCTTGTGGTAGGACTTTCTCTTGCCCCCAGTCTGATGGCGCTTGTGCCAGTTGTCCCGAGAGATGCCCATCGCTCGGCACTGGCTGGAAAGAACTGCAATTTCTTTGTTTCTGAGCAAAGTGGTCTTCCCTGGTGGCTCAGCTGGTAAAGAATCTGCCTACAATGTGGGAGACCTGTGTTTGATCCCTGGATTGGGAAGATCCCCTAGAGAAGGTAATGGCTACGCACTTCAGCATTCTGGCCTGGAGAATTCCATGGGGTCACAGAGAGTCAGACATGACTGAGCAGCTTTCACTTGTCATTGAAATATAATCACAGGCTTCCCTGGTGGCTCACAGTAAAGACTCGGCCTTCAATTCAGGAAACCAGAGTTCGATCCTTGTGTCAGGAAAATTCCCTGGAGGAGGGAGGGCATGGCAACCTACACCAGTACTCTTGCCCAGAGAATCCCATGGACAGAGGAGCCTGGCAGGCTACAGTCCATACGGTTGGACGGAGTCAGACATAACTGACACAACTAAGCAGCAGCAACAATAAAGTATAATCACCCACAAAAGAAGCATAAATTAAATGAGAATTTTATAATAGCAATTTATAATGCCTTCTTTGTAATTTTTATTGAATCAATAGTTTTAAAATAATTGTAATGATTTTATACTATTTAAGTGTACGGTTTTTCCTGTGATCATGTATGGATGTGAGAGTTGGACTGTGAAGAAGGCTGAGCGCCAAAGAATTGATGGTTTTAAACTGTGGTGTTGGGGAAGACTCTTGAGAGTCCCTTGGACTGCAAGGAGATCCAACCAGTCCATTCTGAAGGAGATCAGCCCTGGGATTTCTTTGGAAGGAATGATGCTAAAGCTGAAACTCCAGTACTTTGGCCACCTCTTGCGAAGAGTTGATTCATTGGAAAAGACTCTAATGCTGGGAGGGATTGGGGGCAAGAGGAGAAGGGGACGACAGAAGATGAGATGGCTGGATGGCATCACTGACTCGATGGACGTGAGTCTGAGTGAACTCCGGGAGTTGGTGATGGACAGGGAGGCCTGGCGTGCTGCAATTCATGGGGTCGCAAAGAGTCAGACAGGACTGAGCGACTGATCTGATCTGATAATTTAAATGTTCTGATAAATAATTTATTTCAAAACAAAATATATAGTATTTAATAGATTAAAATAAAAAGGAAATTAGATAAAACTAATTTTATAACATTATCATAGCAATTTTTATAGACAGAAATGGTAGACATGACAGGTATTTATGGTATTAAATTAGTAGATTTGAAGATGCATTTTTCTCAGTAAAATTCTCCAATTTCCAGTTGAGTAACAGATATTTTTAAATATCTTAGCTCTTACTTTATTCATTATTTGCCATGATAGCAATGGATGAAGAAAAGCACTCATACCCGAGAGAATCATCTCCTTTTACACATGGTCCAACTTTCAATACTGGAAAATCTGGGGGACTCATGAAGAAAAGTATTAAACACCTACAATTAAATTAAAAAAAAGAAAGAAACATTATAGTCACTAAACTTAATGTAGATATAGGGAACAGTAGCATAAATGAATGGTTTCTATAGTCTTCACCTTCTGTCTACTGACGGCAGATGTTCTAACTGTTGGGTAAGCACCTTAGAGAGGTCAAGAAAAATTATACCTCCTGTGCTTCATCTAAAGTTAGTACAGTGCCATAATGTGCTAAAATTTAATTTTATCTTTGTTCTGCTTCAAATGTTCCCATGCTCCTGTCAAGTAATGTCTCAAATAAACTTCTTTCAGTAAAGGCAATGCCACAGAATCCATCTCTCTTCAACCTAAGGATGAAATAGATGCATTAGTGGTAAGCACAAAGAAAATTGAAACAACAATCCAAAAACTTTTCAATTCTAATATCTGTTCACCCCAGTGTCATTAATATTTTCATGGATCCTGATGGCTGTGCTTCATGGAAAGGCCAAATTATTCCACTGGTATTTAATAAATTTAAAGTAATATAAACAGATTCTGTGAATGACTTGCATTACGTTTAGAAGTGAATGTATTTACCAAAATTTAATCACTGATATCACTAAAGCTTACTTTGTTTCGTTGTTAATCTTGGTTTTCAGTAAACTTTTTCTACTCTGGACAATTTCAAGTTTGCCTTTTGTAGTACTCTCTCAAAAGTATGTGCTATTTTGAAATGTGTTTAACTTTTTCTAATATATGCAGCATTTCTAATCATAGTGTTACAGTAAGAGGACCCCCAATCAATACAAAGCGATTTTGTATCCTCAACTTTAAATCGATTCCTGTAGTGATTCTCCATTCATAGAAAGTAGTGTGCTATCTGCTTTGCTGAAACTTGGCATGTATTTGATGGTTTTTAAATTTTAAATCAGATATTGAGCTGCGTGCTAAGTCACTTCAGTCGTGTCCAATTCTTTACAACCCTGTGGACTGTAGCCTGCCAGGTTCCTCTATCCAAGGAATTTTCCAGGCAAGAATACTGGAGTGGGTGGCCATGCCCTCCTCCAGGGAATATTCCCAACCTAGGGATCAAACCCACATTTCCTGTGTCTACCGCATTGGCTGGCAAATTCTTTGCCTACTTAGTGACCTGGGAAGCCCAACCTATGATGCAGCTTAACTAAATCACAGATGAGGAAATCCTTGGTATAGTCCCAGCATCTTGTGGTCAGTCAATATATGTTCTGTTTTGTTCCCCAAAGAGCCTAGCAGTGTTAGCACTGGGGCAAGACAGCTGAAAATATACTCTTAATTTAGTATACAATATGCTGTGTGTGTGTGTGTGTGTGTGTGTGTGTGTGTGTGTGTGTGTGTGAAAGATTAGAGGGCCATCGTAGCCTCCCTGCATTGACCCATGTTCTCCAAATGTTTCCATCCTTGCTAACTCCATATCCTTGCTCTTGGACCAGCAGGGACAGAGAGGGGACTGTGCTAAGAGGTTGGATTAATACTTTGGATTAATAGATTCTATTTATATTTTACATACATCCTGTACCAGTGCTATAGGACAAACACTAGTACATCAAACCATTATGACTCCACTTTTGTGTTTATGCAACATCCAAAAAGGTTTGTTGCCCTAAGATAAAGAAAGAGTGAGTCTAAATTCACTTAAGTGTATGTAGGTGATATTGAAAATTTTCAGACATACCATGAAAGTAACAATTGTCAGGATTAGTGACAGGAATAACTCCTCTCCTGGGAAAGACATATTCTGTGCTATGAAGCAGAACAAACCTTGATCAATATAAAGTGTCACGATCAGTCCAAGTCTAGGTCCTGAGCTCATTACTTTTCCTTATGCTTTTCCAAAAACATTGATTTCACAGACTTAAAAAAAAAAAATGCAGAAGGGCTTTCCACATCCAGGGGAAGTTTTATAGTTGCTCCAGTGCCAAACACCCAAGCTCAGATTCCTAGTAAACTGCAGCACTTAGAAGTGAGTTCTAGAGGTATGTGTACACACTGCCTCCACTCTGCTTTGATTCTGAGGTGTTTCAGAGGTTCTGTGCTCAGTTTCTATTTCCCAGCACTGATAGAACATTTTGTAGTCTATAAAAATGAAACAGAGATAAACTCATCAGAAATAAAAATTTTAAAAATTAACATTCACTTACTACAAATATAGTCTTTCCATGTAATTGAATTATTTGAAGAGAATAGAAATATCTTCACTCTCTCCATTCTTTTGTCTAGTCTATAAAATAAATTTTCCTTTTAGACATTATCAAGTATACTTTTGCTAAAACAATATGAAGGACAGAAAGGGAAAGTGACAACATCTATAAGATCAAATTTTTATGTTCCCCATTTCCTTTGGAAAGTATTTATTACCAGGTAACAGAAAACTTAGCCATTTATTTGAATAAAGCAATTAATATAAAAGTATATAGAGATTATACTTTCTATTAAGATTTAGATATGATCTAAGAAACATCATTTATGTATACTCTGCCATAATCCACTCCCCAATCACACATACATGATGCCAACAGCAAAACACTTAGTGTTCAAGGATCCATGGAACCAAATGTTCTGATGAAGTATACTATCAATATTAGTAATATAATACCAAGTATTTGTGATATAATCATATTTAGAAGGTGTTGCAGTTAAGATTCTATTGAGCAATCATTTCTATGTTGCTGACTATGTGGAGTTGGATGAATATATTTGTTCCAAATAAAAGTCCACAGGGGGTTGAAAGCAGATGATGATTTCAGAGAAAGGTAAGGTTTTTCTAGTGAGTATCTGCAGAGGGCATGCAGAAGATGAAGCTGTTGAGCTCAGCCAGCACCAGATGAAAAAATCCTGTAATGCCATGTGGAAATCATTGAATTTTAGGTATACAATATGTCAGCAGAGGCTTGTCAGCAGCAACTGGTATAATCTGGAAAATTTTTTTACAGAAAGCTAAAAGTGTCAAAATGATTATTCTGTCTGTGCCTTTTATTAATTTTGCATCCATATGTTGTAAATTTGGATGCCATTCTGTGCTGACGCCACAAGTATTCTATTCAGTGGTTAGCCACTTTATAAGTCCTAATGTGTTTGCTTCTCGGTCTGGCTGCTTGATGAACAGCATAATGCATTGTCTAAAGTAAAGCCTTCCAAATCCTACCTTCAAGGCCAAATTGCCTTGTGTGCTACTTTCCTTTCAAGGGCAGGAGACAGCCTCTCTAGGGTTCTCTGAATGTCTTCAGCAGGTTTTGTGGCCTTTCTTTTGTTCTATTTTTTTTTTTTTTTTATCTCTGGCTTCAGCACCCTTGTCATTGCTGTCTGGTATCCTGTTGCTATCTCCTCTACAGACAGTAATGGCTGTGCAAGGTGACCTTCCCCAAATTGATATCCCACCTCCACATTTTCTCTTAGAACCAGTCATTTGGCTTTGCTCCTTACCAACTGGGATTCACTAGTACTTGCTTTTCCATCATTGGCTAGAGCATCATGAGGCTCAGAAGCAAATCTGACCATATCTACTGGGTCAAAAGTGACTGTACTGAATGAAATCCCCTCACCAGCTCACTAGTTGTTTTCACTTCTTAATTTTCTCCCACAGCCCTATTCCAATTCAACAGGTTCCTGTTTAGGTTTTACTTAAGACACTTTATCCTTGAAGATATGTTTTCTTGAAATGGAAACAGGATACAGCCCCCCTGAGAATCAACATTCTAAGTGATTTGTAAAATACAGTTCTCTGGTGCCTCAAATGGTAAATAATCTGCCTGCAATGCAGGTCACCTGGGTTCAATCCCTAGATCGGGAAGATCCCCTGGATAAGGGAATGGCTACCCGCTCCAGCATTCTTGCCTGGAGAATTCCATATACAGAATAGCCTGGCAGCCATGGGGTCTCAAAGAGTTGGAAGCATGCTTCCATCTTTAACGATGTCTTGTCAAGAATCTTTCATTTTGCTTTTTGCTTTAGTCGCCATACACTCAAGACAGTTTAATTCCTCATGAATTATAGACTACTGGGCCTTCTTGGGCATAGGCATTGTCTTTTTCAGTGGTGAAAATTTTCAACAGACAAATTCCAGGTAGTCTGAACATTGTATTTCTTAGAAGAGCATAACAAATGCCATAAATTATAGTGGAATAGTTAAAATAATGAATTACCATCTTATGACATCATCAGCATCCATGGCCCCAGAAACTGAAATCAGACAGTTCTTGGTGTTCCAGAAGACTCTTAGGCCCTGGATTGTTTCAGGGGCAGTAAACAGAAAGTTGCCCTCAGCACAGAACCTAGTGCATACTCACTGGCAAACCTACTATCCTTGTTTCTAAATCTGAAATTTTGTACATGGGAAGTCCATTGTCGATTGTATATTTTCCCTTTTTGGATCAGCTCTAGAGGCATATAGTAATTTTTTATTTCTGTTCATTTTTTTTGCTTGCTTATTCTAGCTTTTCTTAAAATTCAGGGATTTTCCTGAAATGCATCTCACTTTGGCTCTTTTCTCTTAGGTTCAGAATAGAATTAGGTAAACACTTATATTCTGCATCCTGCAAAAAGTTTTCTTCTATTATTTATTTATTTTTCTTATGTTTTGTTTTCTCTTTGTGTAATTCTTACTATTACATATCAGCTTTACTGGATCTATTTTACATGTCTCTGATATTTCCTTCATAATCTTTATCTATTCATGTACTTTGCTTTGTATTTAATCTTTCTGTACAAAATTTCTGATTTCCGTCATCTATCCTTAATTTAAACTACTGTATTGTCTTGCTTTGAGTTCCCCTAGACAAGGACAATGTAGAAAAATTTAGTTATGTGAAGTTTATTTGGAAGGAAAACTCTGGAAACCTCAGTATAGGAGTAAGGAAGTAAAATAAGAAACGTAAGGAAACCCATGTAATGTGCATTCTCAAACAGGCTAAAGACATACCTCCACTTGTGCACAGAGCAGTTGCTTTGTGCAACTGATAAGCTTTCTTTGAAGCAGCTGAAGCTTAGCAGTTGAACTTAAGCAACCAAACACATGGGGCAACTATGGCTGGCACCACATCTAAGGGAGGAGCAGGCTGAGGTGTTTATAAGCTGGCTCTCTCCAATCACTAGTTGACAACTGGTCCATAGAGAGTTGAGTCCTGGCGTGTCTTCCCTGCTCTGTGCTTAAGTAGGGCTATCCCTCAAGGCCAGATCAAGCCTCCAGCAAGAAAATAAATAAATGCTGGTTACATGAAGATAATGAAGTCAATGAATATGGGTAAAGTATGCACAGCATCTGTTATAAAGAGTATTGGTGGAATTTATGTAATAAGAAAATCTTCTCCCGGCCCAGAATTGTGTCTACAAAAAGAACTCTTTTTGTAGAGAAGAAGATGCTTTTATTATTATTAAGCATTAGATCTGAATGTGATGGGCATCATGGGCCATTCATCAAGAGATGAAAAGACAGGGAGAGATCTCATCCTTTTATAGCCAAGCAGATACAAACCATTACATACTTGTTCTCAATGTAAAAAACAAGTAATCCCCAAATAAGAGGTCCTGATAGCACACAGAGAGCATCCTAACTTTGCATAATTATTGGTTAGCTAATTGGGTTCATCCAGGAAAAAGCAAACTTCTCGTATCTTTATGACAGGAAGTAGTTTTGCAACCTGGAGCAAGGCCCCTACCAAAGTTAGGCTTCTACCATCCCTTCACAGAAACTAGAAGACAGATGCCTGTTTTGGTGCTTGCATTTAAAAGGAGAAAGACATTCCTAGGACATAAAACTGACAAAAGGCCTAACTTATATCTTCCAAAGGGTTTATGTACTTTTCAAAGAGAGGAGAAAGTACTTACAATCAGAAGTTTTTTAAATTAAAGACTCTGGGAGGGGGGAAAAACAAAAAATTGCTCCGAGAAAAAGGAGTGAGGGTACAGCTCTGACAAGATTTCCTCACAGAGCTGACTGTTTGGGCCACAGATGCTATAATCTAGGAGAGTTCTTGCCTGTTTAGTCTCAGGGAGCAAGGCAAAGGCAAAAGTAACTGAGATCCTCTTCAGGGTCAGTCATTGCATCTCTACCACAGACAAATATGTACACACACACACACACACACACACACACATATATATATATATATATATATATATATATATATATATATACACATTTATACACATACATACATTTGTACAAAATCCCTATGTGAGGATGCAATTTGAACGGATGAACGTACTAGAAAAGAATTTCTACGTAAGTGTAGTTACAAATGCTTTTCAATTAATCATTCAGACAATCCCATTCAGCCCAAGGTATAAATAATTCATTTGTTTCTATTTGAATTTCATGACAGAGAAAGTTGTACAGATAAGAGACTTATTTATTACTGAAGAGGATTTGTATTAAAAGAAAGTTCTCTGGGCATTAATAATAATAAAAAAAAATCTGCAGAAAACACTCAGTAAATTATAACTCTAAGGATAAAATATAACAAGAGTAATTGCTAAAGTAAAAACCAAAATATAAAACTTTTGTGTACTATGTATTATGTGTTTCCAACATTTCTTTTATTGTTTAGCTTATTCCTGGCACTGGTAGAGTTTTCAGGAGGATAATTAGGATATTTGAATGCATCGCCTTTTTTAGTTCATATCTGTTTTTATATTGTTTTGAACCTTAGATATTTAGCATAATAATATTTAGCAAGTCATGTTTGACTATTGCTATTATTGTTATTATTATCATCGTTTTACCATTGAAGAATTAGAAGGTCAAAACTAGTGAGGTCACTTATCATAATTTATATACTATTGAGGGGAAGAGTTGCAATTTTTGCTCTAGTACTCATGATCAGAATCTGGACTGTCGAAGCTAATATGACATGTGTTCTTTCAGAGTTATATCATCCATTTGATGTGCTGTATGATTCATTTGAAAGTTAAAATTCAAGAACATAGACATGGTGATTTTGATTTTTTTTCTTATTCTGAAACGCATGAGCTCTTTGGCTTAGAGTAGTTTTCAAATGTATGATCTCTTGGAGTAAAGTAGTACATTTAAATTAATTTAATAATAATTAGCTTTTTCCAATAGTCATGTATGGACGTGAGAGCTGGTCCATAAAGAAGGCTAAACACCAAAGAATTGATGCTTTTAAACTGTGGTCCTTGACAAGACTCTTGAGAGTCCCTTGAACTGCAAGGAAATCCAACTAGTCAATCCTAAAGGAAATCAATCCTGAATATTCATTGAAAGACTGATACTGAAGCTGAAGCTCCAATACTGTGGCAACCTGCTGTGACCAGGCAACTCATTGGAAAAGACCCTGATGCTGGGGAACACAGAAGGCAGGAGGAGAATGGGATGACAGAGGATGATATGGTTGGATGGCATCACTGACTCAATGGACATGAATTTGAACAAGCTCGGGGAGATGGTAAAGGACAGGAAAGCCTGGTGTATTGCAGTCCATGAGGTCACAAAGAGTTGGACCCCACTGAGTGACTGAACTGAACTGAATAATTCTTGCATCCCTAGAATAAACCCAGTCTGATCACGGTGTATGAGCTTTTTGATGTCTTGCTGAATTCCGTTTGATATTTTGTTGAGGATTTTTGCATCTATGTTCATCATTGATACTGGCATGTAGTTTTCTTTTTTTGTGTTGTCTTTGTCTGGTTTTGGTATCAGGGTGATGGTGGCCTTTATAGGATGAGTTTGGAAGTGTTCCTTCCTCTGCAGTTTTTTGAGAGTTTTAGGATAGGCATTAGCTCTTCTCTAAATGTTTGATAAAATTCTGTGAAGCCATCTGGTCCTGGGCGTTTGTTTTTTGGGAGATTTTTGAACACAGCTTCAATTTCAGTGCTTGTAATTGGGTTCTTCATAATTTCTATTTCTTCCTGGTACAGTCTTGGAAGATTGAGCTTTTCTAAGAATCTGTCCATTTCTTCCAGGTTATCAATTTTTATGCCATATAGTTGTTCATAATAGTCTTTTGCAATCCTTTGTATTTCTGTGTTGCCTGTTGTAACCTCTCCTGTTTCATTTCTAATTTTGTTGACTTGATTCTTCTCTCTTTTTTTCTTGATGAGTCTGGCTAAAGGTTTGTCACTTTTGTTTATCTTCTCAAAGAACCACTTTTAGTTTTATTAATCTTTACTATTGTTGCTTTCATTTAATTTTCATTTATTTATGCTCAGTTCTTTATGATTTCTTTCCTTCTACTAATTTTGAGGCTTCTTGTTCTTTTTTCTACAGTTGTTTTAGGTGTATAGTTAGGTTATCTATTCAATGTTTTCCTTGTTTCTTCAGGTAGGATTGTATTGCTATAAACTTCCGTCTTATAACAGCTGTTGCTGCATAGGTTTTGAGTTGTTGTCTTTTCCTTATCATTTTTTTATAGACATTTTTTTATTTCCCTTTTGATTTCTTCAGTAACATATCGGTTATTTATAAATGTATTGTTTAATCTCCATTTGTTTGTATTTTTTTACAGGTTTTTTCTTGTAATTGATGTCTACTTTTATAGCATTGTGGTCAGAAAAGATGTTTGACACAATTCCAATTTTCTTAAATTTACTGCGGTTTCATTTGTGACCCTAGATGTGATCTATTCTGGAGAATGTTCCATGTGCACTTAAGAAGAAGGTGTATTCTTCTGCATTTGAATGGAATGTCCTGAAGATATCAATGAGATCCATCTCATCTAGTGCCTCATTTAAGACTTGTGTTTCTTTAATTAATTTTCTGTTTTGATGATCTGTCCATTGGCGTGAGTGGGGTTTTAAAGTCTTGTATTATTATTGTTATTATTATTATTCAGAGAAATATCAATAACCTCATATATGCAGATGACACCACCCTTATGGCAGAAAGTGAAGAGGAACTAAAAAGCCTCTTGATGAAAGTGAAAGAAGAGAGTGAAAAAGTTGGCTTAAAGGTCAACATTCAGAAAACTAAGATCATGGCATCTGATCCCATCACTTCATGGCAAATGGATGGGGAAAGAGAGGAAACAGTGGAAACAGTAGCTGACTTTATTTTTGGGGGCTCCAAAATCACTGCAGACGGTGATTGTAGTCATGAAATTAAAACACACTTACTCCTTGGAAGGATAGTTATGACCAACCTAGACAGCATTTTAAAAAGCAGAGACATTACTTTGTCAGCAGAGGTCCATCTAGTCAAGGCTATGGTTTTTCCAGTAGTCATGTACGGATGTGAGAGTTGAACTATACAGAAAGCTGAGCACTGAAGAATTGATGTTTTTGAACTGTGATGTTGAAAAGACTCTTGAGAGTCCCTTGGACTACAAGGAGATCCAACCAGTCCATCCTAAAGGAGATCAGTCCTGGATGTTCATTGGAAGGACTGATGTTGAAGCTGAAGCTCCAATACTTTGGCCAACTGATTGGAAGAGCTGACTCATTTGAAAAGACCCTGATGCTGGGAAAGATTGAGACCAGGAGGAGAAGGGGGTGACAGAGGATGAGATGGTTGGATGTCATCACCGACTCAATGGACATGGGTTTGGGTAGACTCCAGGAGTTGTTGATGGACAGGGAGGCCTGACGTGTTGCAGTTCATGGGGTCACAAAGAGTCGGACACGACTGAGTGAGTGAACTGAACTGAACTGATTATTATTGTGTTACTATTAATTTCTCCTTTTATGTCTGTTAGTGTTTGTCTTATGTATTGAGGTGCTCCTATATTGGGGGCTTAGATATTTACAATGCTATGTCTTCCTCTTGGATTGATCCCTTGATGGTTATGTGGTTTCCTTCTTTATCTCTTGTAATCTTTATTTTAAGGTCTATTTTGTCTGATATGAGGATCGCTACTTCAGCTTTCTTTTGCTTCCTATTTGCATGGAATATATTTTTCCATCCTCTCACTTTCAGTCTATATCTGTCTTTAGGTCTGAAGTGTGTTTCTTCCAGACATCATATGTATGGGTCTTGTTTTTGTATCCATTCTGCCAAAAGAATGTATCCATTCTTTTGGTTGGAGCATTTAATCCATTTATGTTTAAAGTAATTATTGATATATATGTTCCTATTGCCATTTTCTTAATTGTTTGGGGTTGATTTTGCAGATCTTTTTCTAACTCTTGTGTTTCTTGACTATATAAGTCCCTTTAACATTTGTTTTAAAGCTGGTTTGCCAGTACTGAATTCCCTTAAATTTTGCTTATCTGAAAAGCTTTTTATTTCTCTATCAATTTTGAATGAGATCCTTTCTGGGTACAGTAATCTTTGTTGTACATTTTCCCCATACTTCAAATATATCCTGCCATCCTCTTCTGGCCTGCAGAGTTCCTGCTGAAAGATCAGCTGTTAAACATATGGGGTTTCCCTAGTGTTTTACTTGTTGCTTTTCCCTTGATGGTTTTAGTATTATTTCTTTGTGTTTAGTCTTTGTTAGTTTGATTAGTATGGGTCTTGGCATATTTCTGCTTGGGTTTACCCTGTATGGGACTCTTTGTCCCTCTTGAACTTGATTGACTATTTCCTTTTCCATGCTGGGGAAATGTTTCAACTATAATCTCTTCAAAACTTTTTTTCATACACTTTCTTTCTCTCTTACTCTTCTGGGACCCCTATAATTTGAATGCTGGTGTGTTTGATTTTGTTCCAGAGGTCTCTGAGATTATCCTCAGTTCTTCTCATTCTTTTTACTTTATTCTGCTCTTCAGAAGTTATTTCCAACATTTTATCTTCCAGTTCACTGATTCATCCTTCTGCTTCAGATATTCTGCTATTGATTCCTTCTAGAGTATTTTTAATTTCTGTGATTGTTTTGTTTGTCTATGTTTCAGTTCAGTTCAGTTACTAAGTTGTGCTCGACTCTTTGCGACCCCATGAATTGCAGCATATCAGGCCTCCTTGTCAATCACCAACTCCTGGAGTCTACCCAAACTCATGTCCATCGAGTCGGTGATGCCATCCAGCTATCTCATCCTCTGCCGTCCCCTTCTCCTCCTGCCCCCAATCCCTCCCAGCATCAGGGTCTTTTCCAATGAGTCAACTCTTCGCATGAGGTAGCCAAAGTATTGGAGCTTCAGCTTCAGCATCAGTCCTTTCAATGAATACCCAAGACTGATCTCCTTTAGGATGGGCTGGTTGGATCTCCTTGCAGTCCAAGGGACTCTCAAGAGTCTTCTCCAACACCATAGTTCAGAAGCATCAATTCTTCACTTCTCAGCTTTCTTCACAGACCAACTCGCACATCCATACATGACCACTGGAAAAACCATACCCTTGGCTAGATGGACCTTTGTTGACAAAGTAATGTCTATGCTTTTCAATATGCTATCTAGGTTGGTTATAACTTTCCTTCCAAGGAGTAAGAATCTTTTAATTTCATGGCTGCAATCACCATCTGCAGTGATTTTGGAGCCCAGAAAAATAAAGTCTGACACTGTTTCCATTGTTTCCCCATCTATTTCCTATGAAGTAATGGGACCAGATGCCATGATCTTAGTTTTCTGAATGTTGAGCTTTAAGCCAACTTTTTCACTCTCCTCTTTCACTTTCATCAAGAGGCTTTTTAGTTCCTCTTCACTTTCTGCCATAAGAGTGATGTCATCTACATATCTGAGTTTATTGATATTTCTCCCAGCAATCTTGATTCCAGCTAGTGCTTCTTCCAGCCCAGCGTTTCTCATGATGTACTCTGCATATAAGTTAAATAAGCAGGGTGACAATATACAGCCTCAACATACTCCTTTTCCTATTTGGAACCAGTCTGTTGTTTCATGTCCAGTTCTAACTATTGCATCCTGACCTGCATATAGGTTTCTCAAGAGCCAGGTCAGGTGGTCTGGTATTCCCATCTCTTTCAGAATTTTCCACAGTTTATTGCAATCCACACAGTCAAAAGCTTTTGCATAGTCAATAAAGCAGGAATAGATGTTTTCTGGAACTCTCTTGCTTTTTCTATGATCCAGGGCATGTTGGCAATTTTATCTCTGGTTTCTCTGCCTTTGCTAAAACCAGCTTGAGCATTGGAAGTTCATGGTTCACGTATTGCTGAAGCCTGGTTTGGAGAATTTTGAGCATTACTTTACTAGCGTGTGAGATGAGTGCAATTGTACACCCTTTCTTTAACTATTCTAGGTCTTTGTTAACTGATTCTTTCATTTTCTCCATTCTGTTTTTAAGGTTTTTGATCATGTTTACTATCATTATTCTGAATTATTTTTCAGATAGTTTGCCTATTTCCTCTTCATTTATTTGGTCTTTTGTGTTTCTAGTTTGTTCCTTCATTTGTGTAGTATTTCTCTGCCTTTTTATCATTTAAAAAAAAAATGTGTTTGAGGTCCCCTTTTCTCAGGCTTTAAGGATGAATTCTTCCTTCCTTTTTATTTCTGGTTTTCTAAGGTTGGTCCAGTTGTTTGTGTAAGCTTTGTATAGGGTGAGCTTCGTGCTCAGTTTTGTGTGTGTGTGTGTGTGTGTGTGTGTGTGTGTGTGTGTGTGTTTGTGTGTTTGTTTTTCCTCTCATGGACAAGGCTGAGTGAAGTGGTAATCCTGTCTGCTGATGATTGGGTTTGTATTTTTGTTTTGTTTGTTGTTTAGATGAGGAGTCTTGCACAGGTTGTGTGATACCAGATATTATATTCAAGTGGTTTCCTCTATGTGAGTTCTCACTATTGGAAACTCCTTAGGGTTAGTTCTCTGGTAGTCTGGGGTCTTGCAGTCAGTTCTCCCACTGAAAACGCTCAGGGCTTAATCTTTTTGTAAGTTCAAAATGAGAATTATTTCAGATTTCTCAGAAAGCTTGTCTGACAGAAAAGGTCCTGAAGTGATGCTCTCATTATATGTTCAGCCAAGAAGCAGGAATCAGCAGCAATCCTTTTTTTTTTTTTTTTTTTTTTTTAATCCTTTGAAATTTAGTGAATCAATTGCTAGTTTGGGAAAGGAGAGTCAAGAAAAATAAAATACAATTAATATTATTTATGGTAACTTTTGAGCTTCTCAGGATGCTCAGCAGATTAACAATCCACCTATAATGCAGGAGACTTAGGTTTGACCCCTGAGTTGGGAAGATTTCTTGGAGCAGAGAATGGCAACCCACTCCAGTATTATTTCTCGGAGAGTCTCATGGACAGAGGAGCCATGTAGGATAAAACCTATAGGTTGCAAAGAGTCAGACATGACTGAGCAAGCATGTGTTAATTTTTCACTGAATTTTACTTCCCTGAAATCCTTGCAAAATGAGCTGGACTCGAATCCCAACTTTGCTGAGGTTACTTAAGTCTTTTAAACTCAATATCCTAATTTGAATTATGTGAATGCTATGCAATGTTATTGAAAGGTTAGAGACAACATGAGTGAAAAACTTTGCACACATGAGTAAAGTCAGAAGCATCTGAACTGAACTGATCAGTCATGTGTAATAACTCAGTTGCAGTGCTCACAAAAATCTTGGGTATGCAGCTCACTCAGAATCAAGGTCAACATAATGCTTAACAACCATTGCTTTAACTTACTCCTGTATGAGGTGGCAAATGATAGCAGAGTGAGGGTAGGACCTATTCCCATGGGAATGAGCCTGTGAAAGAAGCCTCTGTTTTGCTCACTTTCATGGAGAGCAAGTAACCATTTCACCACCTCTCAAAAAGTATCTATAAAATTCTGGTTTTCTTAAAGAACAGTGGCATCGTGGGTTCATTGCCTGCAAATGATTACTTGTCAGACACAAAAGCAATACTTTTCTTCCAGTGGAGTTAATGGCATTTCTATCGCTTCTTTTTGGGGATTTAGTATTTTTCATTTAGCTGATTAAAATGTGCAGCTAATTATGTCAGATTAAAAAAAATCAAACTCTTAAAATTATTTTGAAGTCTTTAAATGACTTATGCCAGATTTTTACTTTCCATTTGGGGAAAATTTGCTTAGATTATATCCTTTTGTCATCTCCTCAGTAAATGTTAAATCGATGTAAAATGAGTGGATTTGTATTTATAAAAATAACGTTTTTCACAGGAAGAAGAATTAAGAAAAAGTGGGGAAGCCAAGTATGCCCACTTGAGTGATGAACTTCATGTATTAATTGAAGTGTTTGCTCCACCGGGGGAGGCTTATTCACGTATGAGCCACGCTTTGGAAGAGATTAAAAAATTTCTGGTTCCCGTAAGTATTTTTCATTTTCTACAAAGATGTTTCTCATCAGTTCCTATTAAAAATGTGCCTTTGATCTTCACTGACTTTCTAGAAAACAAGTTTATGTTGCAGATTAATTATTTGTAGAGTTAATGTGAAAGTGAAAATAAAAAGGCATACAAAAAACACTTAGCACAGGCTCTGGCATATTGCTACCAAGTGGTGATTTGGCAATTGTTTTTCTTCAGCATGTTACATGCGATCCTTCACAGCCATGAAGAGTAAGACAATTAACACTAAAGCTTAAATACATAACTGAAGTTGTATACTTTTCTTTTGTTTCTTAATTACTTGTTGGTTGACATGTATTATTCATAACTTTTAATTAACATAGAAAATATTTCCAGGTATAGTGGAAGGGGAAAGAGACTCAATATGCAATATGTGTAATGACAATGATAGTATTTGGAATGATCATGTACTTTTATGCAATAGTATTCCAGGTGCTGATTCATTGTAAAACATAATGTAAAATAATCAATATTAATAAAACTAAACATTTATTGACATCATGCAAAAGTCAGAAAAATAAAATCATTGCACTGTATGAGAGAAACAGAACATTCAGTGTTCAGAAAACGTAAGCCAGCATATTCAGGGTTGCATTTGAATAGAATTTTCTACTGATTTTCTAAGAAATAGAAGAAGGTTAAATAATAAAGCTTTCCTAAAGGTCAACAATTTAGCATTCCAGGAAGAGGTTGTTTGAACAGAAAGCTTGGCATCAGGCTTGGACCTGGGAATAAAATAATTAGAGAATGCTGAGTAAAGTTTTCTGGATTTGTCCTGGCAGATGTCTTCAGCAGAGAGAAAAAAAAGAGTAGCTGAGATTTATCTGTGCAATGGAGAAACACTATAGATTTCTAAACTAAGTAATAAACTCAGAGGAAATGTGGGTAAGATTATTGATTGGCAGTCATTTTGAAAATAGGGAAAACAACAACAACAACAGAATTTCACAACAGAAAAGTACAAAAATATAACCATACAACCTATGTGTATGCCCAGTTTTAAAATTTCTGTCAAGATGAGGTTATAGAATAATCCCATACCACTCTGATTATTCCATAACTTTGTATACACCCAGAATTTCTGCCCAATTTATTATCTGGTACTTATCTGAACATCTTCCTAAATAGATCCTATATTTCTTAAGAATGAGGATGCTATGTCCTCTCTTCCTTTTGTTTTTGAACTAAATGCCTGGTGCTGTTGGGTAAATAGTTTTATTATATTTAGCTCAGACCAGCCCAACCTTTGGTGATCTAAGCAGTATCAAAAAAGACTAAAACTGCCTACATTATTAATTCATTTTGTGACTGTAGACAAGTCAGTTAAATTTCCACAACTTTAGCTTCAGTTCAGTTCAATTGCTCAGTTGTGTCTGATTCTTTGTGACCCCATGGACTATAGCATGCCAGACTTCCCTGTACTTCACCAACTCCTGGAGCTTGCTCAAAATCATGTCCATTGAGTCAGTGATGCCATCCAACCATCTCATCTTCTGTCGTCCCCTTCTCCTCCTGCTTTCAATCTTTTCCAGCATCAGAGTCTTTTCCAAAGAGTCAGTTCTTCACATCAGGTGGCCAAAGTATTGGAGTTTCAGTGACATCAGTCCTTCCCATGAATATTCAGGACTGATTTCCTTTAAGACTGACTGTAGCTTATTCATCTTTAAAAAGATGGTAGTAAAATAGGTATTGTGAATACTAAAAATAGCAGATATTGTTATTGTGAACAATAATAATAACAAGCATTGTGAATATTAAGTGGGATAATGCATATGAAAGGACACAGAAAATTATAAAGGATGATATATGTTTTATTATATATTATATATAAGTAAATTTGCATTTTTAATCTATTTTATTATTGTAGTAGAAACTTGGAATGACATTTTAAAGTGAAATATGTAAGATGAAATACTATTTCATTACTACAAGATTTTAGACCTAGTCTGTAGGCTAGGTTGACCCTATTTTGTTATAAATACCAGTGATACATTTCACTTACCTCTTGGACTTCTTGATACTTGTAATCATTTGATTTATTTCTTCTCCACTGAATTATCCTCTGTGAGGGCAGGCCTGGCCACGCCTTTCATACTACCCACATTTAGATTCATACCTGACACACTAACTGTTTGATAGTCTGATGGAGGGGGTCACTGGAGATGATGCAAGGGGTTAAACAGCTATCTGGGTGAGATTTGGGGAACAGTCAACATGCTCTCCCTAAACAGATCTACATGTGGTTGAAAACCTTCCTTTGATCAGTGTGTTCTGCTCCTGCTTCCTCTCAGTTTTATCTTTGCCCATCCAAATCTTCCTCACTGTACATCCAACATTCCAGGCTTCCTCTTTACTAAGGGCCTTTGACAATTCTTCTCCAAAATATTGACAACAGGTCCCAGCTCACAGGGTAGCACTGCAGGAAATTCTTCCCTCACAATACAATCTAAAGCAGCCTCCCTGTATTTGTACAGCCTTATTATATTGTGTCTGCAACACAGTCTGACACTCAGTTTCTGCAGTTCACTGTCCTGTCACTCCCTGGCCCTCTTCACTTATATATTTTCCTCATAACTTTGTGCCAGGTACATAAGGAAGCACTTAATAAATGTTTTTTATGAATGAAGAAAGCTTTAAAAATATTCTGATATCTCTCAATGTTGAATTAGCAAATTTTACAATCAATGAAGCAATACTATTTGGTAAATGTTGCCCATTTTGCTTTGCTGGTCTCAGCACCAAGCAGAGGATAGCATCTGTTCACTTCACTCAACATCAGAACTGCAAGGAGTGAAAATTATCTGCCAGTTCTTTTTCATTTATCTGGAATCACTTAGTGATTTATGTTTCTTTTGTTTATATGAAGGTCCATAGAAATGCTAACATATCAAGATACTAATATTTACAAACATCGCAGGTGAAGAATTATGCCCAGGAAGAGACAAGCTGAAACAACACAGAAGGCTACTGTCAGATGACGTCCACTGACGTCAGATTCCTCTGTTCATGTTACATAACACTCCTCTAACTTGCAGCATCTTCCCATGGTTAAAACCTTCACCTCTATCTGTGTCACTCAACATCTATATATCTTGTCCTACAATGGGCCATAATCATCTAAGACTGCCAACTGTAGAACATATAACTCAATATTATTGCTGTGTGGAAAATTTTCAGCTGGATAGTTTCCATTCAGTCTTATCAAAACAAGTACAGTGGCAGATCAATAAAGCATCAATAAATTGAACTCTGCTGATTTTAAATCTCTAATGTGTTGAGAAGGTACTGTATTAAGGACTTCCATATATTAGCTAACTTGTCTTGCAAACAAGGTTAGAAGCATCAAATAAATTATTTGACAAATAATGACAAAAGGGATATAAAACCCTAAACTAATACATATTTCAATATGTGAATGCCCTTCTCCTCACTTTATAAGATATAAAAGGAAACAAGTATTATCATTATTACATTTTGTAACACTCCTTGTAAAAACATTGACTGGTTTGATCTCATTTCAATCCAAGGGACTCTGAAGAGTCTTCTCCAGCACCACAGTTTGAAAGCATCAATTCTTCTGCACTCAGCCTTCTTCATGGCCCAACTCTCAATCTGTTCAGTTCAGTTCATTTCAGTTCAGTCGCTCAGTCGTGTTGGACTCTTTGAGACCCCATGAATCACAGCATGCCAGGCCTCCCTGTCCATCACCAACTCCCAGAGTTCACTCAGACTCACATCCATCGAGTCAGTGATGCCATCCAGCCATCTCATCTTCTGTCGTCCCCTTCTCCTGCCCCCAATGCCTCCCAGCCTCAGAGTCTTTTCCAATGAGTCAACTCTTTGCATGAGGTGGCCAAAGTACTGGAGTTTCAGATTTAGCATCATTCCTTCCAAAGAAATCCCAGGGCTGATCTTCAGAATGGACTGGTTGGATCTCCTTGCAGTCCAAGGGACTCTCAAAAGTCTTCTCCAACACCACAGTTCAAAAGCATCAATTCTTCTGTGCTCAGCTTTCTTCACAGCCCAACTCTCACATCCATACATGACCACTGGAAAAATCATAGCCTTGACTAGACAGACCTTTGTTGGCAAAGTAATGTTTCTGCTTTTGAATATGACTACTAAAAACATCACAGCTTTGACTATATGGACCTTTGTTGGCAAAGTGATGTCTCTGCTTTTTAATTTGCTGTCTAGGTTTGTCATAGCTTTATTTCTAAGGAGCAAGTGTCTTGTAATTTCATGGTTGCAGTCACTGTCTACAGTGATTTTGAAGCCCAATAAAAGAAAATCTCATTGTTTTTAACCTCCCCCCTTCTATTTGTCATGAAGTGATGGGGCAAGATGACATGATCTCTGTTTTTTGAATGTTGAGTTTTAAGCCAGCTTTTTCACTCTCCTTTTTCACCTACCTCAAGAGGTTCTTTATTCTTCTTCACTTTCTGCCATTAAGGTGGTGTCATCTAAATAACTGAGATTATTGATATTTCTCCTGGAAATCTTGACTTCAGCTTGTGCTTCATCCAGCCTGGCATTTTGCATGATGTACTCTGCATATAAGTTAAATAATCAGGGTGACAACATATAGCCTTGATGTACTTCTTTCCCAATTTTGAACCAGTCAGTTGTTCTGTGTCCAGTTCTAAGTGTTGCATCTTGACCCACAAACAAGATTATCAGGAGGCAGGTAAGGTCTAGTATTCCTATGTCTTTAATAATTTTCCAGTTTATTGTGATCCACAAAGTCAATGGCTTGAGCATAATCAGTGGAGAAAAATTAGATGATTTTCTACGAAATTATCTTGCTTTCCCTATGATCCAATGGATGTTGGCAATTTAATCTCTGTTCCTCTGTCTTTTCCAAATGCAGCTGGTACTCCTGGAAATTCTTCATTGATGTACTACTGAAGCCTACCTTAAAGGACTTTGTACATTATCTTTCTAGCATGTGAAATGAGCACAACTGTACGATAGTTAGCATTTTCTTCCTTTGGGACTGGAAAGAAAATTGACCTGTTCCCATGCTGTGGACACTGCTGAGTTTTATAAATTTGCTGACATACTGAGTGCAGTATTTTAAAAGCACCATCTTTTAGGATTTTAAATAGCTCAGCCAGAATTCTATCACCTCCACTAGCTTTGTTTGTAGCTATGCTTCCTAAGGCCCATTTGACTTCACACTCCAGAATGTCTGGCTCTCAGTGAGTGACCACGCAACTGTGGTTATCTAGGTAATCAAGACCTTTTTTGTATAGTTCTTCCTTGTATTCTTTTTAATTAATTTTATTTTATTTTTGAACTTTACATAATTGTATTAGTTTTGCCAAATATCAAAATGAATCCACCACAGGTATACATGTGTTCCCCATCCTGAACCCTCCTCCCTCCCCATACCATCCCTCTGGGTCGTGCACCAGCCCCAAGCATCCAGTATCGTGCATCGAACCTGGACTGGCATCTCGTTTCATACATGATATTTTACATGTTTCAATGCCATTCTCCCAAATCTTCCCACCCTCTCCCTCTCCCACAGAGTCCATAAGACTGTTCTATACATCAGTGTCTCTTTTGCTCTCTCGTATACAGGGTTATCATTACCATCTTTCTAAATTCCATATATATGCGTTAGTATACTGTATTGGTGTTTTTCCTTCTGGCTTACTTCACTCTGTATAATAGGCTCCAGTTTCATCCACCTCATTAGAACTGATTCAAATGTATTCTTTTTAATGGCTGAGTAATACTCCATTGTGTATATGTACCACAGCTTTCTTATCCATTCATCTGCTGATGGACATCTAGGTTGCTTCCATGTCCTGGCTATTATAAACAGTGCTGTGATGAACACTGGGGTACACGTGTCTCTTTCCCTTCTGGTTTCCTTAGTGTGTATGTCCAGCAGTGGGATTGCTGGATCATAAGGCAGTTCTATTTCCAGTTTTTTAAGGAATCTCCACACTGTTCTCCATAGTGGCTGTACTAGTTTGCATTCCCACCAACAGTGTAAGAGAGTTCCCTTTTCTCCACACCCTCTCCAGCATTATTATTTGTAGACTTTTGGATCGCAGCCATTCTGACTGGTGTGAAATGGTACCTCATAGTGGTTTTGATTTGCATTTCTCTGATAATGAGTGATGTTGAGCATCTTTTCATGTGTTTGTTAGCCATCTGTATGTCTTCTTTGGAGAAATGTCTATTTAGATCTTTGGCCCATTTTTTGATTGGGTTTTCTTCCTTGTATTCTTGCCATCTCTTCTTAATCTCTTCTGCTTCTGTTAGGTCCTTACAGTTTCTGGCATTTATCATGCCCATCCTTGCATGAAATATTCCCTTGGTACCTCCAATTTTCTTGAAGAGATATCTAGTTTTTTCAATTCTATTGTTTTCCTCTATTTCTTTGCATTGTTTATTTAAGAAGGCCTTCTTATCTCTCCTTGCTATTCTCTGGAACTCTGCATTCACTTGAGCATATCTTTACTTTTCCCCCAGCCTTTCCATTCTGTTTCTTCCTTAGTTAAATATAAATTGCCTGAGACAACCACTTTGCCTTCTTGCATTTCTTTTTCTTTGGGATGGTTTTGGTTACTGCCTCCTCTACAGTGTTATGAACCTCTGTCCATAGTTCTTCAGGCACTCTGTATACCAGATCTAATCCCTTAAATTTATGTGTTACCTCCACTGTATAATCATGAGATTTGATTTAGGTCATACCTGAATGGCCTATTGCTGTTCCCTACTTACTTCAATTTAAGCCTGAGTTTTGCAATGATGGGGCTTCCCTTGTGGCTCAGCTGCTAAAGAATCTGCCTGCAATGTGAGAGACCTGGATTTGATCGCTGGGTTGGGAAGATCCCCTGGAGAAAAGAAAGGCTACCCACTCCAGTATTCTGGCCTGGAGAATTCACAGAATCAGACAAGACTGAATGACTTTCACTTTCACTTTTGCAATGAGGAGCTCATGATCTGAGCCAGTCAACTCCAGGTCTTTTTTTTTTTTTTTTTTTTCCCCTGAGTGTATAGATCCTCCATCTTTGGCTGCAAAGAATGCATTCAATCTGCTTTTGCTATCAACCTTTTCATGATTTCCATGGATAGAGTCATCTTTTGTGTTGTTAGAAAAGATTGTTTGCTATAACCAATGTGTTCGCTTGACAAAGCTCAGTTACCTTTGCCCTACCTACTTCATTTGGTACTCCAAGAGCAAACTTCACTGTTAATCCAGGTATCTCTTCCTACTTTTGCATTCTAATCCCCTGTGTGTAAAAGGATATCTTTTTCTTTTTCTTTTTTTGGTATTAGATTTAGGTCTTGTAAGTCATCATAGAACCAGTCAACTTCAGCTTCTTCAACATTAAAGATTGGAGCATAGACTTGGATTACTGTGATGTTGAATGGTTTGCCTTGGGAATGAAGGGTATCCTGTAATTTTGGGGATTGCACCCCGTTCCTGCATTTTGGACTCTTTTGTTGACCATGATGATAATTCCATTTCTTCTAAGGGATACTTGCCCATAGTTATCTATATAATGATAATCTGAATTAAATTTGCTCATTCCGGTCCATTTTAGTTCACTAATTCTTAAGATGTCAATGTTCACTCTTTCCATCTCCTGCTTGACCGTGTCCTATTTACCGTGACTCATGGACGTAACGTTCCAGGTTCCTTTGCAATATTGTTCTTTACAGCATCAGACTTTACTTTTACCACCGGACATGTGCATAGCTGAGGTAATTTCCCCTTTGGCTCAGGCACTTCATTTTTTCTGGAGTGATTAGTAATTGCCCTCTGCTCTTCCCCAGTAGCATTTTGGATACTTTCTGACCTGATCAGGCTCATCTTCCAGTGTCATATCTTTTTGCATTTTCATATTGTTAATTGAGTTTTCGAGGCAAGAATACTGGAGGGTTTACCTTTCCTTCCTCCAGTGGAAAATGTGTTGTCAGAAATCTTCACTATACCCATCTGTCTTGGGTGGCCCTGCATGGCATAGCTTATAACTTCATTGACTTGTGCAAGCCCTTTCACCACAACAAGGCTGTTAACCATGAAGGGGAGATTTTCATGCACTGAAAAAAGATTTATAGCATTTGGGTAGATTATAAACATAAGAATATTTAGAAATAGATCTAGTATAATAGAAATATATATACAAATTCATACTATAATTTGAAAAAGTAAAAATTTGGTCAAAGTTAATATATATGGAAACATATATATATATATATATATATATATATATATATGGAAAACCCATCAGCTAGCTAAAGCAATATTGATATATATTAAGACCATGAGTTGGGCCATGGCAGGTATGTTTTGTCTGACTGACAGAGAAGGAACAACATCCTGCAAGCAAGAGAATGATGGGGAATGGAGTAAAACAATAACATTCAATGCAGAGGGGAAAGAGAACTCACAACCTGGATGTCATTTTTCATTGTCATGGTGGTTGTTAAAATGTAATCAAGTGTCCACAGATTTCTATCTTCCAAACCAATGAATTCCCTTTTGTTTCCCATTATTAACCATGCTCTATTAGTAATGGACCTCCACTCTTCCCCAATAGCATATTGGACACCTTCTGACCTGTGGGGCACATCTTCCAGTGTCATATCTTTTTGCCTTTCCCTACATGAAAGTTATGACCAACCTAAATAGCATATTCAAAAGCAGAGACATTACTTTGCCAACAAAGGTTTGTCTAGTCAAGGCTATGGTTTTTCCTGTGCTCATGTATGGATGTGAGAGTTGGACTGTGAAGAAGGCTGAGCGCTGAAGAATTGATGCTTTTGAACTGTGAACTGTGGTGTTGGAGAAGACTCTTGAGAGCCCCTTGGACTGCAAGGAGATCCAACCAGTCCAGTCTGAAGGAGATCCGTCCTGGGATTTCTTTGAGAGGAATGATGCTGAAGCTGAAACTCCAGTACTTTGGCCACCTCATGCGAAGATTTGACTCATTGGAAAAGACTCTGATGCTGGAAGGGATTGGGGGCAGAAGGAGAAGGGGACGACAGAGGATGAGATGGCTGGATGGCATAACTGACTCGATGGACGTGAGTCTGAGTGAACTCCAGGAGTTGGTGATGGACAGGGAGGCCTGACGTGCTGTGATTCATGGGGTCGCAAAGAGTCGGACATGACTGAGTGACTGATCTGATTTGATCTGATCTGACATGAAATTAAAAGATGCTTGCTTCTTGGAAGAAAAGCTATGACAAATCTAGACAGCATGTTAAAAAGAAGAGACATTAATTTGCTGACAAGGGTCCATATAGTCAAAGCTATGGTTTTTCAGTAGTCACATATGGATATGTGAGTTAAACCATAAAGAAGGCCAAGGATTGAAGAATTGATATTTTCAAACTGTGGTGTTGGAGAAGACTGTTTAGAGTCCCTTGGACTGTAAGGAGATTAAACCAGTAAACCCTAAAGGAAATCAGTCATGAATATTCATTTGAAGGACTGATGCTGAAGCTGAAACTCCAGTGTTTTGGCCACCTGATGCAAAGACCAGACTCTTTGGAAAATACTCTGATGCTGGGAAAGATTGAAAGTAGGAGGAGAAGGAGACGACAGAAGATGAGATGTTTGGATGGCATCACCAACTCAATGGACATGTATCTGAGCAAGCTCTAGGAGATGGTGAAGGACAGGAAAGTCTGGCATCCTGCAGTCCATGGGGTCACAAAGAGTTGAACACGACTGAGCAACTTAAAAACAACAACTGTTCATGGGTTGTCATTGCAAAAATAATACAGTGATTTGCCATTCCCTCCTCCAGTGGACCACGTTTTGTCAGAACTCTTCTCTATGACCTGGATGATCCTGCACATCATGGCTCAGAGATTCACTGAATTATGCAAGTCCCTTCACCACAAAAAGACTGTGATGCTTTAAGGTAGCAACACTCCAGTTGTGGATGTGTCTGGTGTTGAAAGTAAAGTCCAATGCTGTAAAGAATAATATTGCATAGGAACCTGGTAATTTAGGTCCATAAATCAAGTTGGATGTACTTAAGCAGGAAATGGTAACAGTGATCAATGACATCTTAGAAATTAGTGAACTAAAATCGATGGCGAATGAGAAAATTTAATTCAGATGACCATTATGCTACTTTAAGAATCCCTTAGAATAAATGAAATTACCTTCATGGTCAACAGAAGAGTCCAAAATACAGTATTTGGTGCAGTCTCAAAAACAACAGAATGCCCTTGGTTCCTTTCCAAGGCAAACCATTCAGCATCACAGTAACCCAAGTCTATTGACTCAACCACTATTTCTGAAGAAGTTAAAGTTGACTGGTTCAATGAAGACTTACAAGACCTTCTAAATCTAATACCAGAAAAAATGTCCTTTTAATCGCAGGGAATTAGAATGCAAAAGTAGAAAGAGATACCTGGATGAACAGGCAAGTTTGGTCTTGAAATATGAAATGAAGCAAGACAAAGGTAACAGTTTTGTCAAGAGAACACATTGGTCATAGGAAACAACCTTTTCTAGCAACACAAGAGATGACTATATCCATGGAAATCACCAAAATGTCAGTACCAAAAGCAGATTGAGTATATTATTGGCAGCCAAAGATGGAAATTTCTATCCACTCACCAGATCAAGACATGGAGTTGACTGTGGCTCAGATCTTGAGCTCCTCATTGCAAACTTCAGATTAAATTGACAAAAGTAAGAAAACCACTAGGCCATTCAGGTATGACCTAAATCAAATTCCTAATGACTATACACTGGAGGTGACAAATAGATTCAAGAAATTAAATCTGGTAGACAGAGTGCCTGAAGAACTATGCATGGAAGTTCAAAACATTGTACAGGAGGCAGGGACTAAAACCATCCCAAAGAAATGCAAGAAGTCAAAGTAGTTGTCTCATCATCTTTACAAAAAGCTGAGAAAATGAGAGAAGTGAAAGTCAAGGGAGAAAGGGAAAGGTATACACAAGTGAATGCAGAGTTCCAGAGGAGAGATAAGAAGGCCTTCTTAAATGAACAATGCAAATAAATGGAGGAAAACAATAGAATGGTAAAAACTAGATATCTCTTCAAGAAAATTGGAGATATCAAGGGAACTTTTTATGCAAAAATGGACATAATAAAGAACAAAAGTGTTATGGACCTAACAGAAGCAGAAGAAATTAAGAAGAGATAGCAAGAATGAACACTGGAACTATTCAAAAAATTTCTTAATGACCCAGATAACCATGATGATGTGGTCACTCACTTAGAGCCCGACATGCTGGAGTACAAAGTCAAGTGGGCCTTAGAAAATATTACTAGGAACCGAGGTAGTGGAGGTGATGGAAATCCAGCTGAGCTATTGAAAATCCTAAAAGATGATGCTGTTAAAGTACTGCACACAATATATAAGCAAATTTGGAAAATTCACCAGTGGCCACAGGATTGGAAAGCCTCAGTTTTCATTCTAATCCCAAGTTAGGGCAATGCCAAGAGTGTTAAACCTTCTATGCAACTTTATTCATTTCACAGACTAGTAGGTTTATACTCAAAATCTTTCAAGTTAGCTTTCAGCAGTATACAAACTGAGAACTTCTAGAGGTACAAGCTGGGTTTTGAAAAGGCAGAGGAATCAGAGGTCAAATTGACACCATTCATTAGTTCATAAGAAAGCATCAATCAGTTCAGTTCAGTACAGTCGCTCATTTATGTCTGATTCTTTTTGATTCCATGGACTTCAGCACGCCAGGCCCCCCTATCCATTACCAACTCCCAGAGTTAGCCCAAACTCCTGTCCATTGAGTCGATGATGCCATCCAACCATCTCATCCTCTGTCGTCCCCTTCTCCTCCCACCTTCAATCTTTCCCAGCATCAGAGTCTTTTCAAATGAGTCAGTTCTTCACATCAGGTGGCCAAAGTATTGGAATGTCAGCTTCAACATCAGTCCTTCCAATGAACACTCAGGATTGATCTTCTTTAAGATGGACTGGTTGGATCTCTTTGCAGTCCAAGGGACTCTCAAAAATCTTCTCCAACACCACAGTTCAAAAGCATCAATCCTTTGGCGCTCAGCTTTCTTCACAGTCCAACTCTCACATCCATACATGACTACTGGAAAAACCATAGCATGGGAGTCCAGAAAAACATCTACTTCTGCTTCACTGACTACACTAAAGACTACATGGTGACTGTTGGACCACCACAGACTGGAAAATTCTTAAAGAAATTAGAATATGAGACCATCTCACCTGAGAAACCTATATGCCATCAAGAAGCAACAGTTAGAACCAGACATGGAACAATGCACTGGTTCAGAATTTGGAAAGGAACATGACAAGGCTGTATATTGCCACCCTACTTATTTAATTCATATACAGAGTACATCATGTGAAATGTCAGGCTGGATGAATCACAATCTGAAATAAAGTTTGCCAAGAGAAATATCAACAACCTCAGATATGCAAATGATACCATTCTAATGGCAGAAAGTGAAGAGGAACTAAACAGCCTCTTAAGAGGAAAGAGAAAAAGCTGGCTTAAATATCAACATTAAAATAAGCTAAGACCATGACCTCCAGCACCATCACCAGCTGAGCCACAAGGGAAGCCCAAGAATACTGGAGTGGGTAGCCTATCCCTTCTCCAGTGGACCTTCCTGACCCAGGAATCGAACCAGGGACTCTGCAGACAGATTCTTTACCAATTGAGCTATAAGAGAAGCCCCCCCAGCCCCATCCCTTCATAGAAAATAGTAGGGGGAAAAGTGGAAGCCGTGACAGCTTTCCTTTCCTTGGTCTCCAAAATTATTGTCGATGGTGACTGCAGCCATGAAAACGAAAGACACTTGCTCCTTGGAAGCAAAGCTATGACAAACTTAGACAACATATTAAAAAGTATAAACATCACTTTGTCCACACAGGTCCATACAGGTCAAACTGTGGTCTTTTCAGTGCTCACATATGGATTGAAAGTTGGGTCATTAAGAAGCCTGAGTGCCAAAAAATGGATGCTTTCAAACTGTGGTGCTGGAGAAGACTCTTGAGAGTTCCTTGGTCTGCAAAGAGATCAAACCAGTCCGTCCTAAAGGGAATCAGTCCTGAATATTCATTGGAAAGACTGATGCTGAAGCTGAAGCTCCAAAACTCTGGCCACCTAATGGGAAGAGCTGACACATTGGAAAAGACCCTGATGCTGCAAAAGATTGAAGGCAAAAGTAGAAGGGGGCACCAAAGGATGAGATTGTTAGATTCCATCACTGACTCAATGAACATGAATTTGAGCAAACCTCTGGAGATAGTGAAGTACAGAGGAGTCTGGCATACTGCAGTCCATGGGGTTACAAACTTTGGATACACTTAGCAACTGAACAACATCCACCATAATCTAATAGTGTAGTAGCTAAGAGCCTAAATGAAAAGCCATGCATTTGTGTAGTTATTACTTGAGCAGAAATGTTTCCTGTGTTGCTATAGCACTATGATCATATTCTGATTATATTTGGAAACATTTATCATCATCTAATATCGAGTACTTCTTGTTATGTGAAAAATTGTAATAGATAATACAGGCCAATTATTTTAAAAGAATTCAAACGATTACTTTTTCTTAAAATGAAGTAATAATAACAATAGTATAATCAATAATAAGATGGTTTATTATTAACAATACATATGACATTATTATTCTTAATATTACTATTAACACCCAAGACTACTTTAGCATATTTATTGATTGACATAACCTGAAAAACAGATGGAATCATCCATAGATTCTTTCAGTGTGATTTTTCTACCAACCTTAATACAAGTGTTGTCTCAGGCCTCTCTATTACAGATAATCAAATGTTCACTTCATGCATCTAAGATCAGGATGTGATCATCTGCTTTCTATCTTAAGAAAAAAGTTATCAGTAATTATATATGGTCTCATTTGATGCCAGGCCTCCAAGTTCTCTAAGGCTACTGCTTTCATGAGCAGTGATTTCTTTTTAGATGCTCAGCATGATTCTCCCCTTTATATGAGTACCTTGATTTCATGTTGATGAGCTACTTCTCCTGCATTAAGTGATATTATAATCAAAAGAACTGCCTTTCCAATTCCATATTTAGTCATTAACATGAAGGCTTAGCAGCATTTCTAATGAGTTATGTATGTTTTTACAGACTGCACTTTCTAAGGATATAGGTTTGATCTCTAAGGGGAAAATCACCTATTAATTTTATGTAATTTTAGTATTAAGGAAAGTCTTAGAAGATGAAATAGAAGTTGTGTATTTTATCTGAAACTTTACTGAATGCTAATCATGCACTGGAGAGTGAAAAAGTTGGCTTAAAGCTCAACATTCAGAAAATGAAGATCATGGCATCCGGTCCCATCACTTCATGGGAAATTATTTTTTTGGGCTCCAAAATTACTGCAGATGGTGACTGCAGCCATGAAATTAAAAGACACTTAACTCCTTGGAAGAAAAGTTATGACCAACCTAGATAGCATATTCAAAAGAAGAGACAATACTTTGCCCCCAAAGTTCGTCTAGTCAAGGCTATGGTTTTTCTTGTGGTCATGTATGGATGTGAGAGTTGGACTGTGAAGAAGGCTGAGTGCCGAAGAATTGATGCTTTTGAACTGTGGTGTTGGAGAAGACTCTTGAGAGTCCCTTGGACTGCAAGGAGATCCAACCAGTCCATTCTGAAGGAGACCAGTCCTGGGATTTCTTTGGAAGGGATGATACTAAAGCTGAAATTCCAGTACTTTGGCCACCTCATGCAAAGAGTTGACACATTGGAAAAGATTCTGATGCTGGGAGGGATTGGGGGCAGGAGGAGAAGGGGATGACAGAGGATGAGATGGCTGGATGGCATCACTGGCTCGATGGACGTGAGTCTGGGTGAACTCCGGGAGTTGGTGATGGACAGGGAGGCCTGGTGTGCTGTGATTCATGGGGTCGCAAAGAGTCGGACACGACTGAGTGACTGAACTGAACTGACTGAATCATGCACTTGTGCTTAGCTGCATAATAAACACATGCCAACAACAGTCCATGCAAATACTGTTATTGATGAAAAAAAAGACTCATGATTATTGAAGGAATTTATCCAAAGAAAGGAAACAAGTCAGAAAAGTGCCTCAATAATCAGAAGCTGTTAAATAAATATATATAAATTTTAACTAAATAATTTAAATAAATAAAATAAATGACATTAATTAATGAAAAGTAAAAGTTAATTTAAGTAACATAAGTGGTATTGTCTAATGCAAGACAGTTTGTTTAAATTCCAGGAATATTTCTAAGCATCAAATGTATGCCAAGCATGATTCTAGGAATTTGTGTTACATTGTACACTCCCCTTGTAGAATTTAAGAGCTAGAAAATGTTTTCAAGACTTAAAAGGTGAACATTATGGAGAAATATTTAAGAGAGTATTGGAAATGGGAGGCCAGGTTGGAGAATGAAGACAGTATGAACAATAGTGATGATCGACCAGGCAACAGTGATCAAACAGAAAGTATTATTTCTAGAGCCAAAAAAATTGATTGTTGACAAAGATTATTGCTATACAGACAATGGTAAATTATTCCCTGAGACAGAGAGCGAAAAGCAAGAAGGATGTGGGGGACAAAGAAAGAGATTGCTTTGATCAGCTTCTTGAATGTTGATGACCCATAAATTTCATGTTGACAAAATATATTGTCATGCAACAAGAAAAACTTATAGAGAATATCGTATTTTTAAAATGAGTATTTTTGCAAAATTACGTATTTCTGAAATGTGTCTTCAACTTTTGTTCTTGCAATTAGTTCTTACTTTTTACAGAGTTTATTTTGCCATTCCACAAGATACAATGTAAGCTTATTTTTTAATATATATATTATTGAATTTAGTTGATTTGCAATGTTTCAAGTGCACAGCAAGGTGATTCAGTTATAAAAATACACATATATAATTTTGAAATTATTTTCCATCATAGGTTACTATAAGATATTGACTATAGTGCCCTATGCTATACAATAAACCTTTGTTGCTTGTTGCATATCTATTTTTTAATTATAAACCTAGCATTCTTTTCATACTAAGTCAAACAAGTGGAACCAAAATGTCATAAACTTTTTAGTGAGGCAAAAATTTGTAAGTTTTCTAAAACACATATAAACATATATATATATATATATATTTATACAAAAGCTTTTCTACTAGACTTGATAACAGATTGAGAAAGAACATTAAAAAAAGAGAGATAGAGAAATTGGAGAACATATACTAAATGAAATTGGAGCACTGATATGAAATAGAAAAAGTAAAACAAACTAGATAAAAGATCATCATATAGTTCAGTTGTTTTTAAACATGACTACTCACTAGAAACATCTGGAGCTCTCAAGCAAAAAAGGAATATCTGAACATTTGTATTTTTCAAAAACTGTCAAGATAATTCTTTTGTGAATCTGGATTTTAAAAAGTGATTACAGGTTTTCCTGTTAGATGCTAATTTTGGTGATACAAAATTCTATTATTTTTCTGTTGACCAATCATGATACAATGGTACTAAGTGAGTAATAGTTACATACAATAGTAAAAGATGTTTATCAGGTCTCACAATCAATAGATAGACAAAAAAGAAAAGATAATTACAATTGCAAGTCATAATGAGAACATGATTAACTTAACAATACAAAATAATTACACACAATTTGGGGCTTCAAGCAGAGTAATGTGATAAGTGAAAGTGCATATATGCATGTGTTTTCATCCACCCAACCAGAATATGTCTTTTGGTTGGTGCATTTAATCTATTTACATTTAAGGTAAATACTGATAGATATGATCCTATTACTACTTTATTAATTGTTTTGGGGTTTATTTTCTGTAGGTCTTTTCCTTCTCTTGTGTTTCATGCCTAGAGAAATTCCTTTAGCATTTGTCATAAATCTGGTTTGGTGGTACAGAATTCTCTTAACTTTTGCTTGTCTGGAAAGCTTTTGACTTCCCCATTAAATCTGAAGGAGAGTCTTGCTGAGTGGTATTCCCAGTTGTAGCTTCTTCCCTTTTATCACTTTAAATATATCATGCCATTCTCTTCTGGCTTATTTCTGTTGAGAAGTCAGCTGATAGCCTGAAGGGAGTTCCCTTGTGTATTATTTGTAATTTTTCCCTTGTTGTTTTTAATACTTTTCTGTCTTTAATTCTTGTCAGTTTGATTACTATGTCAGTCTTTGTGTATTCCTCCTTGGATTTTTCCTTCCTAGGACTCTCTGTGCTTCCTGGACTTCATTAACTATTTCCATTCCCATGTTCAGGAATTTTTCAGCTATTATCTCTTCAAATATTTTCTTAGGTCCTTTCTCTCTCTCTTCTCCTTCTCAGACCCCTATAATGCAAATGTTGGTGTGTTTAATGTTATCCCAGCAGTCTCTTAGGCTGTCTTCATTTCTTTTTATTCTTTTTTCTATATTCTGTTCTGCAGCAGTGATTTCCACTATTCTGTCCTCCAGGTCATTTATCCATTCTTCTGCCTCATTTATGCATCTTTTGATTCCTTCTAGTGTATCATTCATCTTTGTTTGTTTTTTAGTTCTTCTAGGTCTTTTGTAAATATTTCTTGCCTCTTCTCAATCTTTGCCTCCATTCTTCCCCCAAGATCCTATATCATCATCACTATCATTATTCTGAATTCTTTTTCTGGAAGGTTGCCTATCTCCCTTCATTTATTTGTTTTTCTGGGATTTTAATTTGTCCCTTCATCTGGGACATAACTTTCTGTTTTTTTTTCATTATGATTAAGATTCTGTAATATGGTTTTTGTTTAAGCTGCTGTAAGACTGTGCTTCTTCTTGCTTCTTCTGTCTGTCCTTTCATGGATAGGCTAAGAAAGTTGTGTAAGCTTGATGGGAGGGACTGTCAGTGAGAAAAACTGGGTCTTGCTCTGGTGGGCAGGGTCTTGTTCAGTAAGGCTTTAATCCAATTATCTGCTGATGGGTGTGGTTGTACTCCCTCCCTGATAGTTGTTTTACCTGAGGCGACCCAGCCTTGGGTTCTACAGGTTCTATTGGTAGGCTGACCTTCCGGTGCCCTCATCCCTGAGGGCAAGCCCTCAGGGTGGTGAGCCCTGTGGTGAGCCCCGGCTGACCCACATCTCCACAGGAGGCCCTCCAACACTCGCAGGTAGTTTTGCTTCAGTCTCCTATGGGGTCACTGATCCTCTTCTCTGGTTCTTGGTGCCTGCAAAATTTTGTTTGTGCTCTCCAAGACTGGAGTGTCTGTATCCCCTAGTCCTCTGCAAGTGCTAGTCAAATCCCACTGGCCCTCAAGGCCAGATTCCCTGGGGATTCCCAGTCTCTTTGTTGGATCTCCAGGCTAGGAAGACTGACATGGGGTTAAGAACCTTCACAATACTTCAAGAACTTCTTTGACATTATTGTTCTCCAGTCTGTGGATCACCCACCCAATGGGTATAGAATTTGATTTTATCATGATTGAGCCCCTTCTACTGTCTCACTGTGGCTTCTTCTTTGCCTTTGGATGTAAGGTGTTTGTTTGTTTGTTTTGTTTTTGTGGGATCCAGCATCCAATAGTACTCAGTGATTGTTCAACAGCTAGTTGCAATGTTGTTGCTCTCACAGGAGGAGATGAGTGCATATCCTTCTACTCTGCCATCTTGAATTGGAAGTCTGTAAGCTTATTTTTAATCGCTCTTCCTTAAAGAACTGCTGTCATTTTGCTGTTCTGAAGCTTCTTTTAGCAAGCTAAAATGGAAAAGGTTTGATTCCTCCAAAGAGTGTTTAACCTAGATATCTAGGGAAATTGAAAGAATCCCCATTTCTCCAAGAAATGTATATTTTATCTCATCTCTATTTCTTGCTTTTAGTTCCTTTCTCTTCCTTCTCTATTCTATCTTTCTATGTAGTTTGTGTAAGGACCCATATACAATTCCTTAAAATACAAGTGTAAACATCTTACTAGTACTCAGGAATAGTACAAAGTGGACTTGGTTTTATTTTTCTATTGTTTCAAAACGTTCAGTTCAGTCACTCAGTCGTGTCTGACTCTGTGACCCCGTGAATCACAGCACACCAGGCCTCCCTGTCCATCACCAACTCCCAGAGTTCACTCAAATTCATGTCCATCGAGTTGGTGATGCCATTCAGCCATCTCATCCTCTGTCATCCCCTTCTTCTCCTGCCCCCAATTCCTCCCAGTATCAGGGTCTCTTACAATGAGTCAACTCTACACATGAGGTGGCCAAAGTATTGGAGTTTCAGCTTTAGCATCAGTGCTTCCAATGAACACCCATAACTGATCTCCTTTAGAATGAACTGGTTGGATCTCCTTGCAGTCCAAGGGACTCTCAGGAGTCTTCTCCAACACCACAGTTCAAAAGCATCAATTCTTTGGTGCTCAGCCTTCTTTACAGTCCAACTCTCACATCCATACATGACCGCTGGAAAAAACATAGCCTTGACTAGATGGACCTTTTTTGGCAAAGTAATGTCTCTGCTTTTTAATATGATATCTAGGTTGGTCATAACTTTGCTTCCAAGGAGTAAGGGTCTTTTAATCTCATGGCTGCAATCACCATCTGCAGTGATTTTGGAGCCCCCCAAAATGAAGTCAGCCATTGTTTCCACTTTTTCCCCATCTATTTCCCATGAAGTGATGGGACCAGATGCCATGATCTTTGTTTTCTGAATGTTGAGCTTTAAGCCAACTTTTTCACTCTCCTCTTTCACTTTCATCAAGAGGCTTTTGAGTTCCTCTTCACTTTCTGCCATAAGGGTGGTGTCATCTGCATATCTGAGGTTACTGATATTTCTCCCGGCAATCTTGATTCCAGCTTGTGATTCTTTCAGCCCAGCGTTTCTTGTGATGTACTCTGCATATAAGTTAAATAAGCAGGGTGACAATATATAGCCTTGATGTACTCCTTTTCCTATTTGGAACCAGTCTGTTGTTCCATGCCCAGTTCTAACTGTTGCTTCCTGACCTGCATATAAGGTTTCTCAAGAGGCAGGTCAGTATCTTTCTTCCTTATTTATTCCCAACAGTTTGAACAAATTACATAGCTTTATTCTCATTATCATTCTTAAAGAGTCTCTTAATTTACATAATGTAAGTTTTAAGTCTATATACTTTCAATTTATGATTTAAAATCCAATTCAAACTCCCCTTGTCCTCAAATCTATGAAATCTATGGCCCAGAGCAGAGCAGTGGTGAAGGAGGGTGGGTTTCTCATTCAGCTCTGACCACTACCTGCATCTCAAAGGAAGAGCAGTGAGTGACCCTGAAGAGATATCTTAGTTCCATGACCAGGAATTGAACATTGGTATCCTGGATGAAAACGAGGAATCCTAGGCATCACACTGCCAAGGGCTAGAGGCTAGAAGCAAAGTCCCTGGCCCTTTCCCCTGTTTGAAAGCAAGAATATTTCAAGAAGGCAAACGCTGTAAAAGCAGGTACAAATTTATTATTACAGACACTGCACAATGTTTGAGAGTGCACACAGAGAAACAGGTTGTTTATTTAAGGCAGAAGCAAGGCAGAAATACACACCCAAAACGGAGTGTGGACATCCTGAGGGAGGAGTGCAATAAGGCAAAAACTAAGCAGAGATACACACCCAGAAAGAAAGGGTTGGGATGTCTTCTCTAAGTCAGAAGCCAGAAGCCAGGCAGAGATACACACCAGGAGAGGAGTGCTAACATCCTGAATGAGGAGAAGCACCATAAAGAGGGATGTAAATCACTTACAGAGGACAACACTTCTGGGTATTCTTTTGCCTTTAGCCAATTCTCTTGTTTCTTTCTTCACACCTGACTGGTCCATGGGCCCTTACCAAGATGTGTGTACAACTTTTTTCTAAGATGGACCCCACTGCAGAAGCAGTGGGTACTTGTCTGCACTTATTATGAGGTAGGGCCCCTTCCGTTTTTGACCCCGAGGAAACCTTCCTGGGCACGTGCAGACAAGGAAATCTTTCTTGACCTCAGGAGTGGGCACCTTATCTCTTTGATTTAGCTGAGCTCACCTTTTGCCAGGAGTTTTGTCCTTGGAGTGTCTGGGTGAGAACACAGCTTGAATTTTACTCCACTTAACAAACTACAGGTGTCTGGCCCAAAGACCCATTATCTCCTACCTCATCTCCACCAGCAGGGTTTGGTGCTCCTGGAGCTTTGTGGGTGGTCTTGGCAGGTGGGGCAGGAGATATCAGGAAATTGGAGAAAGATGGACTATAAATCTCAACTTGGGGAGTTTTGTTTGTTGGAGTCATCCTTCACGTACTATCCTCTGATGGACTATTTGGATGATGGGTTGTGAAACTGTTGCTGATCATCAAATACTGGCTGCAGAATTGTTGCTGATCATCAAAGAACTCATCATCCTCTCAGTCCAGTGAACTGGGGGAGGGAGTCACCTTCTCAAAACAGTATTCCCCTTCTTTCAGTACCTCTTGCTACAGGTCTCCTTCCTCCTGCAGGTGAGCTTGTCCATCCTAAGTACCTGTAAGGTTATTATACCTGAACCTGGGGCTGAAGGGTTCACCAGAATCTAGCAGATCCAGTCCTGTCCTCATCCATCCACCAGCCACTGCTGAGCTTTGCCCACTGACAGGATTAGGTCTTTCTTTCGGGAGAATGCTCTACCTATTTTTTGTATATTTTCTCTGAAATATTTTCCTCTTTTCTTCCTTGGTTACTCCTACTACTTTTGGCAAGTCTCCTGGCTCTTCTTTTCAAATTGTCTTTTCCTAATGATTTCTATCTTCTTATCATTTTAGTCATGAGTGTTAAAGATACAGTATCCATGGTCTTCTAAGCCACATGTTCAGGTGAAGAGTTTAGTTGTTTTGTTGTATTTATTCAGAAAATATTCATTATAACTACATTGTCTTAAGTGGTTCTTCTGTTTTGCTGTTTATTTCTATCATCTCCAGCAGTTTTATTTCACTGTGTAGGTTTTCTTTGTATCTTGATGTAGGTTGCTAAGGCAATGGCACCCGACTCCAGTACTCTTGCCTGGAAAATCCCATGGACAGAGGAGCCTGGTAGGCTGCAGTCCATGGGGTTGCTGGGAGTCGGACACGACTGAGCGACTTCACTTTCACTTTTCACTTTCATGCATTGGAGAAGGAAATGGCAACCCACTCCAGTGTTCTTGCCTGGAGAATCCCAAGGACGGGGGAGCCTGGTGGGCTGCCGTCTATGGGGTCACACAGAGTCGGACACGACTGAAGCGACTTAGCAGTAGCAGCAGTCCCCCCAAAGTGTTAGAAAGTGAAATAGTCTCCCCAACATGGACCAAAAATGTCTAACTAAGCAGGCCACCAAAAATGTGGTAAGAACCTAAAATAAATCTCCTTCTCCAGTCTCCCATCACCCTCACAGACTTGAAGGCTCACTCATTCTGGTCCTTCTTGGCCTCCCCACTAGGTTGAATAGGCAGATTCCAGTAGGTCTGTGGCAGCTTTCCACTTGGATGAAGTATATATCTGTGCAAACCAAACTGTTTCCCAAATATCTACTCCACCATGACCATTCTGGATTTTTCAACACCAGGTTTCATGTACTTACTCAGCCCATGGGTGATATGGCCAGTCCAGTCAATTCTGTCAGCTGAGTCTCTCAGAGAGCTCAAGGCCTGACATGCACATGAGCTTCTCAGGATCTTAGCCACTATTTCCCCCAAAACATGCTGCTGCTTTAGAACTGGTAAAGAAAAAGAAGAAACCTGAATTTAGGTCACCATCTTCCCAGAATTAGTAAATCTTTCACAGTTTAGTTTAATGGGGTCACTTTTTATATAGCATATGGAAAAAAGCATCTGAAGTAAGTTTATAGGCACCAGAGCTTTTAAATTTGAACCCTGTATACCATGCAACTTTTCTAAGTACTTTATTTTGTGATAAATGACAAATTATATATTTAAAATTAAAAGTTTCACAGAGAAAAAGCATAAGATTCTGTGAACATCTACCTCTGTAAAGACTAGATACACAGTTGTTTCCCTATATCTTACATAGATGCTGCCAAGTTAATATGCACAGATACTAATGAAGGTATCACTCTAATGATAGGATTGTTTTGATAACCTATATGGGAATCAAAGCACTCGTGTAAGTGATGAATCTGTCATTAGTAATTCTTATTTCTCACTAATAGTCAATTCTGAGGGTAAATTTCATTTTAAAATGTTTTTCACTGGAAAAATTAGAATGCTAGTGCCTTTTTTCTGTTCTCTTTGCATACCTTCCACCTGTAAGTTTTTCTTTAGGGAAAGTATGGAAGGTTAGAATCTCTGAACTGCGAGGTAATCTGGTGGGTGGCTTATAGGCATTACCTTTTCTCACCCTCACAACAAGTCTGAGAAAGGCATGTAGTGATCATCATGTAGGTAAGGAGACCCAATCTGAGTACCAGCTGTAGCTACACCAGCAGCATGGCCCTCAGCATGGCTCATATGACATGACAGTCCAGGGCTTTCTCATTGTGGATAATAAAAACAAAAGCTGTCTAAGATTTGATCCAGTTAGACATCTCCCTTTAATCACAAATCTATTGATAAGTGGCATAAACTGCTGCTAAGTTGTTTCAGTCATGTCCAACTCTGTGCGACCCCACAGACAGAGAAGCCCACCAGGCTCCTCTGTCCCTGGGAATCTGCAGGCAAGAATACTGCAGTGGGTTGCCATTTCCTTCTCCATAAACTAAATTTTTATAAAACATAGGAAAAATTATCTTTGCATGTTTTCATATATTATTTACCACTGATGATTGGAGATAAATATGATGAACAATTGCCAGAAGATAATAATTTGCTGTTGTAAAAATGCTAATATTACAGGGCAATTTTTTAAAGTCTATTTTCTAACTCTGATGTTTGGCAGAAATTTATCTTAACAATGATCTCTTTCCCTACTTAGTTTGTAGTTACTCTTAGTTTTTCACATTAAGTGTCATAAATAAGAAAGGAATGGTTAAAGCTATTATAATTTAATTAACTTAATTATCTGGTATTTGAGAGTATACCCTGACATGCAGAGTATAAAAATGTAAAACTTTAATTAGCTTAAGGTAAATTAGGGATGTCTGGAATTTTTGTTGTTACTGCTTTTAACATTGATAAAAATAGTATATATTTAGGTTTCTATGAAAATGAATGAGTAAAATTATGAGATTGTTTAAAATGTGTTTGAAAGAGACTAAAAATATTCAGTAATTTCAGTGTGGCAGCTCTTCACATTATTTATGCAAATAGGAAGCTTTTCTCCAAATGACTCAGTCAAGTAATATGCACTGAAATGTTGAATTATTGAGAATGGATTTTGGTTAGTCAACCACCAGGACTATGACACTGTACAAACATAAAAAAAAAATCACTTTGTAAATATATGAATAATCTGTTCATTGCTATCAATAACTTTTGAAACTGGTCCTTTGCAGTGTGAGATTCTTGAAAGCCTGATTACTTTTAGATTGTCACCATTTCTCAGATGCCCTTTGCTTCTTCATTTTTTTCATTTTCTTTTTTTTTTCCTATTCTGAAGTTTAGAATTTTAGAGCTTGGCTGATATAATACAGAAAATTTACTTTGTTTTAACAATAATAATGGAATCTTAGAATGTTAGGTGGTTGCTATTTAAACCACATGTCTCATCTAAGTCAAAATAATATTTGAGCACACAAAATCTTGCCATAATTTTATCCTGCCTTATTGGTCATATCTATTATCCAGAGCACAATGAGAGCTAGAAAGCCCCATCTGGTTTAATTTTTATGCCTTTCCCTTTTCATCCTAATCTACTTATTTGAGAAATTTGAGAAGCTTTAGAAACAACATCATAGGCAAGGACATATATCAGAATCAAAGTGAAATTCTCTTGACATTCTCAAATTCTCTTGAGGACCTCCTACACTCTGAAACCTATAAATAGACAAGCCATAGACAAAACAAGGTTTCAGCTAAAGTTAGTCCTCATGCAAAATACACATGCTTTCTTATCCAAGACACACTTATAAATATGAAACAGACTTACTGAATAAGAAATGAATAAATGATCTAGTGTATAGGAACTATTATTTACTTAAAGAAGTGTTATGTTGATATATGGCTAATACCATCACAATATTGTAAAACAATTATCATCCAATTAAAATAATTTAATTAAAAATTAAAAAAAATTTTTTAAATATTATGTCTAACTCAATGAAACTAGGCCATGCCATGTGGGTCATGGTGGAGAGGTCTGACAGAATGTGGTGCACTGGAGAAGGGAATGGCAAACCACTTCAGTATTCTTGCCTTGAGAACCTCATGAAAAGTATGAAAAGGCAAAATGTTAGGATACTAAAAGAAGAACTCCCCAGGTCGGTAGGTGTTCAATATGCTACTGGAGATCAGTGGGGAAATGGAGCCAAAGCCAAAACAATACCCAGTTGTGTATGTGACTAGTGATAGAAGCAAGGTCCAATGCTGTAAAGAGCAATATTGAATAGGAACCTGGAATGTTAAGTCCATAAATCAAGGCAAATTGGAAGTGGTCAAACAGGAGATGGCAAGAGTGAATGTCGACATTATAGGAATCAGTGAACTAAAATGGACTGGAATGGGTGAATTTAACTCAGATGACCATCATATCTACTACTGCGGGCAGGAATCCCTCAGAAGAAATGGAGTAGCCATCATGGTCAACAAAAGAGTCTGAAATGCAGTACTTGGATGCAATCTCAAAATAATAGAATGATCTATGTTTGTTTCCAAGGCAAATCATTCAATATCACAGTAATCCAAGTCTATGCCCCAACCAGTAACACTGAAGAAGCTGAAGTTGAATGGTTCTATGAAGACCTACAAGACCTTTTAGAACTAACATCCAAAAATGATGTCCTTTTCATTATTGGGGACTGAATGCAAAAGTAGGAAGTCAAGAAACACATGGGGTGACAGGCAAATTTGGCCTTGGAATACAGAATGAAGCAGGGCAAAGGCTAATAGAGTTTTGCAAAGAGAATGCACTGGTCATAGCAAACACCCTCTTCCAAGAACACAAGAGAAGACAACACATGGACATCACCCGATGGTCAACACTGAAATCAGATTGACTGTATTCTTTGCAGCCAAAGATGGAGAAGCTCTATACAGTCAGCAAAAACAAGACTGGGAGCTGACTGTGGCTCAGATCATGAACTCCTTATTGCCAAATTCAGACTTAAATTGAAGAAAGTGGGGAAAACCACTAGACCATTCAGGTATGACCTAAATCAAATCCCTTATGGTTATACAGTGGGAGTGAGAAATAGATTTAAGGGCCTAGATCTGATAGTTAGAGTGCCTGATGAACTATGGAATGAGGTTCGTGACACTGTACAGGAGACAGGGATCAAGACCATCCCCATGGAAAGGAAATGTCAAAAAGCAAAATGCCTGTCTGTGAATGCCTTAGAAATAGCTGTGAAAAGAATAGACGCAAAATGCAAAGGAGAAAAGGAAAGATATAAGCATCTGAATGCAGAGTTCCAAAGAATAACAAGGAGAGATAAGAAATCCTTCCTCAGTGATCAATGCAAAGAAATAGAAGAAAACAACAGAATGGGAAAAACTAGAGATCTCTTCAAGAAAATTAGAGATACCAAGGGAATATTTCATGCAAAGATGGGCTCGATAAAGGACAGAAATGGTATGGACCTAACAGAAGCAGAAGATATTAAGAAGAGGTGGCAAGAATACACAGAAGAACTGTACAAAAAAGATCTTCATGACCAAGATAATCGCTATGATGTGATAACTCACCTACAGCCAGGTGTGCTGGAATGTGAAGTCAAGTGGGCCTTAGAAAGCATCACTACGAACAAAGCTAGTGGAGGTGATGGAATTCCAGTTCATCTATTCTAAATCCTGAAAGATGATGCTGTGAAAGTGCTGCACTCAATATGTCAGCAAATTTGGAAAACTCAGCAGTGGCCACAGGACGAGAAAAGGTCAGTTTTCATTCTAATCCCAAAGGAAGGCAATGTGAAAGAATGCTCAAACTACTGCACAATTGCACTCATCTCACACTCTAGTAAAGTAATGCTCAAAATTCTCCAAGCCAGGCTTCAGCAATGCATAGCTGTCGACTTCCAGATGTTCAAGCTGCTTTTAGAAAAGGCAGAGGGACCAGAGATCAAATTGCCAACATCCGCTCAATCATCAAAAAAGCAAGAGAGTTCCAGAAAAACATCTATTTTTGCTTTATTGACTATGCCAAAACCTTTGACTGTGTGGATCACAAGAAACTGTGGAAAATTCTGAAAGAGATGGGAGTACCAGACCACCTGACTTGGCTCTTGAGAAACCTGTATGCAGGTCAGGAAGCAACAGTTGGAACTGGACATTGAAAAACAGACTGGTTCCAAATAGGAAAAGGAGTACGTCAAGGCTGTACATTGTCACCCTGCTTATTTAACTTCTATGCAGAGTACATCATGAGAAACGCTGGGCTGGAAGAAGCACAAGCTGGAATCAAGATTGCTGGGAGAAATATCAATAATCTCAGATATGCAGATGACACCACCCTTATGGCAGAAAGTGAAGAGGAACTAAAAATCCTCTTGATGAAAGTGAAAGAGGAGGGTGAAAAACTTGGCTTAAAGCTCAACATTCAGAAAACAAAGATCATGGCATCTGGTCCCATCACTTCATGGGAAATAGATGGGGAAACAGTGGAAACAGTGTCAGGCTTTATTTTTGGGGGCTCCAAAATCACTGCAGATGATAATTGCAGCCATGAAATTAAAAGACGCTTACTCCTTTGAAGAAAAGTTATGACCAACCTAGATAGCATATTCAAAAGAAGAGACATTACTTTGCCAACAAAGGTTGGTCTAGTTAAGGCTATGGTTTTTCCAGTGGTCATGTATGGATGGGAGAGTTGGTCTGTGAAGAAAGCTGAGTGCTGAAGAATTAATGCTTTTGAACTGTGGTGTTGGAGAAGACTCTTGAGAGCCTCTTGGACTGCAAGGAGATCCAACCAGTCCATTCTAAGGGAGATCAGTCCTGGGTGTTCTTTGGAAGGAATGATACTAAAGCTGAAACTCCTATACTTTGGCCACCTTGTGCGAAGAGTTGACTCATTAGAAAAGACTCTGATGCTGAGAGGGATTAGGGGCAGGAGGAGAAGGGGACGACAGAAGATAAGATGGCTGGATGGCATCAACAACTCGATGGACATGAGTTTGAGTGAACTATGGGAGTTGGTGACTTACAGGGAGGCCTGGCGTGCTGTGATTCATGGGATCACAAAGAGTCAGACAGGACTGAGCGACTGAACTGAACTGAACTGAATGAAAGTATGTATTTGCTTTGGAATCTGCCTTTCTTCAAATCAGTTCCACCTAAAATTGAACTTTTCTCAAACCTTGAACTGTTAATGGCTCAGTAAACAAGTCTCAGTCATAGAAATGTTTTTCTTAAGCTATGTTAATGAAGCTATGTATTTGCTTTGAAACCTGCCTTTCTTCAAGATTCATGTCAATTGTTTTATGGCAGGAGATGACTCCCCTTGTACCATTCTATCTCTAAATATATTTTGTGGGGGAGGAGCCTAGTACAATTCTTTCAGTCTTGAGGCATTTCTTTTACCTGATTAGCAGCTTGCTAAGGCAGTGGCACCCCACTCTAGTACTCTTGCCTGGAAAATCCCATGGATGGAGTGGCCTGGTAGGCTGCAGTCCATGGGGTCACGAAGAGTCGGGCATGACTGAGCGACTTCACTTTCCCTTTTCACTTTCATGCATTGGAGAAGGAAATGGCAACCCACTCCAGTGTTCTTGCCTGGAGAATCCCAGGGACAGAGGACCCTAATGGGCTGCCATCTATGGGGTCGCACAGAGTCGGACACGACTGAAGCGACTTAGCAGCAGCAGCAGCAGCAACAAGTATGTAACACTTTGCTAAAAACTAGCAAGGGGACACTCTTTCTGTCCTCTTTCAATGTCTATTTCAGAAACTTTCCTTATACCTTTTACACTTTAATAAAGCTCTACTACACAAAAGCACAGAGTGATCTGGCCTCATCTCTGGCCCCAGATCAAAATCCTCTTCAGAGGCCAAGGATACCAGATTTGCTCACAGCTCATGGCTGTAACCTTTCAGGATTCTCCTTGCCAGAATACTGGAGTGGGTTGTCATACCCTCTTCCATGGGATCTTCCCCAACCTGGGACAGAATGCATGTCTCTTATGTCTTATGCTTTGGCAGGCAGATTCTTTATCACTAGTGTCACCTGAGAAGACCAACGAAGTCATAGATTTAACAAAGTTCACTATGAAGAGGCTATTCTATTTAATTTAGATACCTTGAGAAATGATTCATTTGGGTTAGATCGTAAAATCATTTACCAATAAGTTAACAAATGCAGGTTGGAGGGGGAGAGAGATTGTCAGAAACAGAGACTGAAGGCAGATTCTCAAGGCAATCTGAGATCAGGAAACATAGTGATGAGGCCTCACAGAAAACCAAATCTTGGGGATCCCAGGCACTGAGGGGAATCCATGAAGCATTTTCAATACAAAAACAATCCACCCCTCTGTGTGTCTGGTCTCTCCTTAACTTCCTTCCAGGCCTCCATTACCAGTCATGTCCACCCCTCTCCGTTCTTCTTCTGAGGCTTCCAGACTCTTCCAACTTCATTTTCCTCTCCCTCTACCCTCTGGGTCTCCTTCCAGTGTGGCTCCCATGTGCCCTTGGTGTCCATCTGCATGTATCTGTGATTACTGATTCAAGGCGTACAGCTTGGAAAATTGACTTAAATATTAAAGCACTTTCAAATCTAATTCTTTTCTGCCTCAAGTTTCACTGATATATTGTTACCATAAGGTATTTCTCTCTTCACTTTTCTTCCTTTTTTTCCCCTTCTTTTCTTTCTTAAGTTTCAGTAGAGGCATTTATTTATTTCTTGTAAACATGAGAGAGGGAAAGCCTTTTCATTTTTGTTTATTAGCTAAGTCATGCCCAACTCTTTGCAACCCCCTGGACTGCAGTCCGCCAGGTTTCTCTGTTCATGGGATTTGCCAGGCAAGAATACTTGAGTGGATTACTATTTTATTCTCCAATGACTCAAACATAACACAGTATTGAAACTGTAACTTTATATGTGTTGTTATATTTGTATGACTTTAACAGAAAAAGATATTTCTTAAATTTTAAAAGAAAATAGCACAAATTCTAATGTCCTTTAAAATGTATTCCAATTGAAAATGTATAATTTTGATATACTTTAGTTCATAACACTAAGCCATCCATTTAATAAGTATCAGGAATTATTTGATAAATCACTCAAATATGTCCTTAAAAATGAAAAGTGAAAGTGAAGTTGCTCAGTACTGTATGGCTCTTTGTGACTCCATGGACTGTAGTCTACTAGGCTCCTTCATCCTTGGGATTTTCCAGGCAAGAGTACTGGAGTGGGGTGCCATTTCCTTCTCCAGGGGATCTTCCCAACCCACAGATCGAACCCGGGTATCCCACATTTTAGGCAGACACTTTTACCATCTGAGCCACCAGGGAAGCCCAAATATGTTCTTAGTGTTGTTTAAATATGTTCTCAGTGTTACTTAAATTAGCTTGATTTTTATAAATTATAAATATATGAATGAATAAATATCTATTTATGCTTTTAAAATGTTTCTTTTAAATACAGGATAGGGAGAGACAAGAAAAAAAAAAAAACATAAAATCTCGAAACCAGGAATGTTCACTTTATTCCAGTGGTTCATGGCCTCTTATGTATCATATAATCCACCGTCCAAAAAGATGAAGTCAGGGTTAAAATGGTTATGGGGTACTCATGCAGCTAGGTACAATATTAAGACTTTGGGATAAGAAGATAAATATATGACATTAATTAATTCAGTAGGGGAATTCCTTCACAATGTACATATATATCAAATCCTCACATTGTATACTGCATATATCGTACAACTTTGTTTGTCAAATATACCTCAGTAAAGCTGGGGAAAACTTAGTTATTTATAGAACATAAAAATAAGGATTGGTCTGTCATCTGTCACATCATATGAAATCACAAACACTTTGGTTCCTTAAGGTGTCATTCTTATTTCTTTTGCCAGATAGATCACTGTTCACTTCAAGATCACTTTAGAATCAAATGAAACCTCCAGAAACCTCTTTTATGTTACCATACAAATTGTGAAATTATTTGTGCTAGTTCTGTTTAAAAAACAAAAACAAAAACAAAAACTGTTTTTAGTTTGATATGGATTGCACTGAATCTATAGATTACTTTGGGTACTATACTAATTTTCGCTATATTGAATTTTTCCAATTCAAGAACATGACATATTTCTCCATCTATTTGTTTCATCTTTTATTTCTTTCATTAGTGTTTTATAGTTCTCTGTATACAGGTGTTTTCTTTCTTTAGGTAAATTTATTCTTTTCATTGTAATGGTGAGTGGGCTTGTTTCCTTAATTACTCTTTGATTTTTCATTGTTAGTTTATAAGAATGGAAGGGATTTCTGTGTATTAACTTTATATGCTGCTACTTTACTATATTCATTGATTAGCTCTAGTAATTTTCTGGTGGCATCTTTAGGGTTTTCAATGTAGAGGATCATGTCATCTGCAAACAGTGAGAGTTTTACTTCTTCTTTTCCAACACTGGGCTGGATGAAGCATGAAAAAGTCATGAAGTTAAAAGATGCTTGCTCCTTGGAAGAAAAGTTATGACCATCCTAGATGGCATATTAAAAAGCAGAGACCTACTTTGCCAACAAAGGTCCATCTAGTCAAAGCTATAGTTTTTCCAGTAGTCATGTATGGATGTGAGAGTTGGACTGTGAAGAAAGCTGAGCACCGCAGGATTGATGCTTTTGAATTGTGGTGTTGGAGAAGACTCTTGAGAGTCCCTTGTACTGTAAGGAGATCCAACCAGTCCATCCTAAAGGAAATCAGTCCTGAATATTCATTGGAAGGACTGATGCTGAAGCTGAAGCTCCAGTACTTTGGCCAGCTGATGTGAAGAATTGACTCATTGGAAAAGACCCTGAGGTGCTGGAAAAGATTGAAGGCAGGAGGAGAAGGGGACTACAGAGGATGAGATGGTTGGATGGCATCACTGACTCAATGGATATGCATTTGAGTAAACTCCAGGAGTTGGTGATGGACAGGGACTTGCTTCAGTCCATGGGGTCACAAAGAGTTGGACATGATTGAGCAACTGAACTGAACTGAACTCACATACTTGACTACGAAACAGTGATAGCTTTGACTTGATGGACCTTTGTTGGCAAAGTAATGTCTCTGCTTTTTAATATGCTGTCAAGTTTGGTCATAGGTTTTCTTCCAAGGAGCAAGTTTTAATTTCTAGGCTGCAGGCACCATCTGCAGTGATTTTGGAGCCCAAGAAAATAAAGTCTGTCACTGTTTCCATTGTTTTCCTATCTATTTGCCATGAAGTGCTGGGACCAGATGCCATGATCTTAGTTTTCTGAATGTTGAGTTGTAAGCCAGTTTTTTCACTCTCCTTTTTCACTTTCATCAAGAGTCTTCAGTTTCTCTTTGCTTTCTGCTATAAGGGTGGTGTCATATGTGTATCTGAGGTTATTGCTATGTCTTCTGGCAATCTTGATTCTTGTTTGTTCTTCATCCAGCCCAACATGCCACATGATATACTCTTCATATAAGTTAAATAAGCAGAGTGACAATATACAACTTTGATGTACTCCCTTCCCAGTTTGGAACCCATCTGTTGTTCCATGTCTGGTTCTAACTGTTGCTTCTTGACCTGCATACAGATTTCTCAGGTAGTAGATCTGCTATTCCCATCTCTTGAAGAATTTTATACAGTTTGTTGTAATCTACACAACCAAAGGCTTTGGCATGATCAATGAAGCAGAAGTAGATGTTTTTCTGGAATTCTCTTGCTTTTTCTATGATCCAGTTAATGTTGGAAATTTTATCTCTGGTTCCTCTGCCTTTTATAAATCCAACTTGAACATCTGTAAGTTCATTGTTCATGAGCTGTTGAAGTCTGGCTTGGAGAATTTTGAGTGTTACTTTGCTAGTGTGTGAAATGAGTGCAGTTGTGTGGTAATTTGAACATTTTTTAGCATTGCCCTTCTTTGGAATTGGAATGAAAACTGACCTTTTCCAGTCCGGTGGTCACGGCTGAGTTTTCCAAATTTGCTGGCATATTGAATGCAGCACTTTAACAGCTTCATCTTTTAGGATTTGAAATAGCTCAACTGGAATTCCTCACCTCCACTAGCTTTGTTTTTACTGATGCTTTCTAAGGCCCACTTGACTTCTAATTCCAGGATATCTGGTTCTAGGTGAGTGATCATAGCATCATGGTAATCTGGGTCATTAAGATCGTTTTTGTATAGTTCTTATGTGTATTCTTGTCACCTCTTCTTAATATCTTCTGCTTCTGTTAGGTCCCTACCATTTCTGTCCTTATGGAACCCATCTTTGCATGAAATGTTCCCTTTGTATCTCTAATTTTCTTGAATATATCCCTACTTTATAGGTACATAAAATTGAAGATATAATACATGTGAAACAAAATGCCCAGCACACAATGAGTGCTCAATAAATATTCTGAGGAATATTCATGCATTTATCTCTATTGGAACTTTCTTTAACCCACAAAACTATGAATTCTTTTAATAAGGATAATATTCATCTTTGTAACTGCAAGAAATCTTGTTACTGACACATACTATGTGATAAATTCTTTTTTACAAATTTGTTATTATTCCTTAACACTTCAATTAGCACTAATTTTAATCCCATTTCTCTTTTCAGAAAGTGTGGATTTTACAAATTTTGGATGACAATCACTGTTAAGCAGTGATTTAAATCATGTTGCAAAGACCACACACAATGCATACCTGTGAAGCAGTACAATGTGACTGTTCTCTGTTTAGTTAGAAATCTTAGTGATCATGCTTGTAGCAAATTTTGCAAGTTCTAACATCAACCAACTCAATCACAAGCCTGCACCACTTTATAAAATAGCTGTTCATTTAAGTGAAAAAAGTAAATGGCTTAATCTTAGTATTAGCAGTTTTTAACCCAAACCCTTGTTATTTTCATGGTTTATTCAATCCATTCGATTCACTACCACCAGCTCAGTAGAGTGGGCTAATTGAAACTATGCAGAGCAACCCTGAGTGTTATAGAACACATGGGAAAAGGTGTTCCTCCTCATTTGGCTTCATTCCCATGTACCTCATTTATCTGGACACCATGTTTTTAGGCTAAAGTAAACCGACCTCCTGACTGTTCTAATTCACCTCCATCCTACTCAGAGCCTCCCTCTTGCTCATCACTTAGCCTCAGCACAGCACATCTAGTGATCCCTTTGAAGCATATGTCATATCTTGGCACTTCTCTGTTTAAAAATCTTCAATGACTTCTAGTGTGCTGAGAGTAAAGACCAAAGGCTGCTCAAGCCACACAGGCCTTACTGATATCCATAAGCAGGACAGACATATTCCCACCACATATCCCCCTGCCTTCCCTCTCTCTACTTCCTTTAAGTTCTTCCTCAGAGCTTTCCATTCACCCCAGTAAGTCTTAGCCCACAAGGCCTTACCTTGTTTAAAAATTCAGATTACTATCACCTTTTCCAACATTTTCTGGTTCTATTTCCCTACCATATTTTTTCATATAGCACATATCATCACATTCTTTAATGTAGCAGTATCATCATATATTTAATATTTAATACATCACTTCATCACATTATTTATTTTAATTTAGAAAGATGGTAACGACAACCCTGTATGTGAGACAGCAAAAGAGACACAGATGTATAGAACAGTCTTTTGGATTCTGTGGGAGAGGAAGGGGAGGGATGATTTGGGAGAATGGCATTTAAACATGTATAATATCATATAAGAAACGAATCACCAGTCCAGGTTCGATGCAGGATACAACAAGCTTGGGGGTGGTGCACTGGGATGACCCAGAGGGGTGGTATGGGGAGGGAGGTGGGAGGGGGTTTCAGGATGGAGAACACGTATATACACCCATGGCGGATGCATGTTGATGTATGGCAAAATCAATACAATATTGTAAAGTAAAATAATAATAATAATAAAATTTAAAAAACAAAAATAAATAAATTGTTTGCCTATCACCTCCACACCGCTTAAATTTTTACTCACTTCAGGCAAGAATTTTTGTCAATTTAATTCACTCCTGAACTCCTTTATTGATACATGATAGCCTTTCAATAAATACTGAGTGAATAAGTTAATTGAATAGCAAAAAAAAAAAAAAAAAGAAAAAAGAAATGTAGGGATAATTAAGCATAACTATTATGGTCCAAGTTAACATTTATTTCTGTACAATTACTGCTTATAATAAATGATGCATAATTAACACATCTTTAAATTAATGAATAATTCTAAATTGTATAAAATCTAATGTCAATGATATTAAATAAACTATGAGATAACATTTACATAACTTTAGTTTCTTACAGTATTTAATGCAATCCTGGAGAAGGCAATGGCACCCCACTCCAGTACTTTTGCCTGGAAAATCCCATGGACAGAGGAGTCTGGTAGGCTGCAATCCATGGGGTTGCTAAGAGTCGGACACAACTGAGTGACTTCACTTTCACTTTTCACTTCCGTACATTGGAGAAGGAAATGGCAACCCACTCCAGTGTTCTTGCCTGGAGAATCCCAGGGACTGGGGAGCCTGGTGGCTGCCGTCTATGGGGTCACACACAGTCGGACACGACTGAAGTGACTTAGCATAGCATAGCATAATGCAATCCAAGAATCCTAGATTTTATGAATAAAAAACTGGATATTTATCTGACTAGACCTATTTTAATATATCATAAAATCTGAAGACCATGGTTAGACTTCAAAAATTATAATGTCCATTACACTTTAAGGACTAACATTTATAATGTAAAAGGAACATCTAAAATTTTTTATTAAATATATTATGATTGTTAAAAATTGAACATAATTAAAGTGAAAATTTTTACATTTTGGCATATGTATGCAGCTGTGAAACAATCACAACACTCAAAATAATTAATATCTCCATCACCCCAAATTTTCCTTACAGATCTTTGTAAAAAATCTCTTCCTCCCAGCTATCCACATGGTCCATTTACTGTCCCCAGGATGACACTATAGATTAGATTGCATTAAAGAAATAAAACAATTTGACAAAAATTGACCATGTAACAATATTGGATCTCCCAACCCATGGCATGGTTTATTTCTCCATTTATTGGATTTTCCTTAATTTCTCTAGCCAGTTTTATAAATTTCGTGTAAAATTTTCTTACATCTTTTACTAGAGTATCTCTATTTCATATTTTTGATGCTATTACAAAGAACATGCTTTTGTATTTTTAATTTCTAATCATTTATTTTGAGCACATAAATATAATTTAGTTTATATGTATTTTATATATATTCAGGATTCCTGAGTTCATTCATAAAAAGGTTTTATTAACTTTTTAGTAAATTCCATTAGATTCCTTATATAGATGAATAAATATGTCGTCTGTGGACAAAGGCAGTTTAACTTCTTACATTTCAATTTGGATGTCTTCTTTTTTTCCTGTCCTGTTTCATTAGCCAGAACCTCAATATTGTGTTAAGTAGAAGTGATGCAAGCAGACTTACCTTTTCCCTGGTTTGAAGCAGAATGATTCAATCTTTCATAATTAGTATGATATTGGTTATAGACTTTTCATAGTTCTTTTTTAATATAAATTTATTTATTTTAATTGGAGGCTAATTAGCTTACAATATTGTATTGGTTTTGCCATGCATCAACATGAGTCTGCCACGTGTGTACACGTGTTCCGCATCCCCCTGGGTCATCCCAGTTCTCCAGCCCCGAGCATCCTGTATCTTGCTTTGAACCTGAACTGGAAATTCATTTCACATATGATATTATACATGTTTCAGTGCCATTCCTCAAATCATCCCACCCTCGCCCTTTAACAGGTTAAGAAAGTTTGCTTCTATTCTTATTTTGTTAAGGTTTCATTTTTATTTTTATTTTTTATTTTGCTTTGTTTTTGGTCAGACAAGTATCCCATGCTCTTCAAATTTCTGAAAGATTTTGTGGTGAATTGGTAGTATTTTTTGTTTAAATACTTAGTTAACTTCATCAGTGAAGATATCTCAGATTGAAGTTTTGTGAAAAGAAAGATTATTATCTGTATTATCTATATCATCTCAAGTGAACTTTGGTGGCTTTTGTCTTTCAACGAATTTATCCCCTTTATCTAAGTCATTATATATATTGTCAATAAATTTGGTTATAATATTTCCTTAGTAGGTTTAATACCTGTAAGATCTGTACTGATATTACCTTTCTTGATTCTGACCTTAGTAATTCATGTTTTCTCTTTTTCTGTTCCTTTTTTCTTCATTCTTTTTTATTTCTTGTGTTTATGGTATGCAGTTGCTGTTGCCATGTTTTCAATGCCATTCATCTTTTTCTGACAATGAGTTGGGTCTTTGCATCAGGTGGCCAAATTACTGGAGCTTCAGCATCAGTCCTTCGAATGAGTATTCAGGGTTGATTTTCTTTAGGATTCATCTCCTTGCTGTCCAAAGGACTCTCAATTGTCTTCTTCAGCAGCACAATTTGAAAACATCAGTTCTTCAGTTCTCAGCCTTCTTTATGGTCCAACTCTCACATCCGTACCATTAGTACATATGATTACTGTATATATACCAAATGCAATATCCCAATTCATCCCACCCCCCTTCACCCCGTTGGCAACCATACATTAGTTCTCTATGTCTGCATCACTATTTATGCTTTGCAATTAGGTTTATCTGTACCATTTTTATGGATTCCATATATATGGGTTAATATACATTTGTTTTTCTCTCTCTGACTTACTTCACTCTGTATGACAGTCTAAAGGTCAATCCATGTCTCTATAAATGTCCTCATTTTTTTCCTTTTTATACTGAGTAATATTCTGTTGTATATATGTACTACATCTTCTTCATGTATTCCTCTGTTGATGGGCATTTAGGTTGTCCCATGTCTTGGTGGTGCAAATAGTGCTGCAGTGAATATTGATGTGCATGTGTATTTTAGAATTATGATTTTCCTGGGGCATATGCCCAAAAGTGGAATTTCTGGGTCATATGATAGTTCTATGCTTGGGTTTTAAGGAATCTCCATACTACTTTTCATAGTGACTGTATTAACAGTGTAAGAGTTCCCTTTTCTCTACACCCTCTCCAGCATTTATTGTTTGCAGATATTTTTGATAATGGCCATTCTGATCAGTGTGAGATGATACCTCATTGCATTTTTCTAAATATTAGTGATAATGAACATATGTCTTCTTTGGAGAAATGGCTATTTAGATCTTCCACACATTTTTTTTTTTTTTATTGGGTTGTTTGTTTTTATAATACTGACCTACATTAGCTATTTTATATTTTGGAGATTAATTCCTGTTAGTTGCTTCATTTGCAAATGTTTTCTCCCGTTCTGAGAGTTATCTTTTCGTATTGTTTATGATTTCCTTTGCTGTAAAAGTTTAACTAGGTCCCATCTGCTTATTTATTTATTTAAATTTTCATTACTCTAGGAGGTGTATCAAAAAAATCTTACAGCAATTTATGTCAAAGACTGTTCTGCCTATATTTCCTCTAAGAGTTTTATAGTTTCTGGCCTTACCTATATATGGTTAATCCATTTTAGGTTTATTTTTGTATATGTTGTAAGGAAGTGTTCTTGTTTCACTATTATATACATAGCTGTCCAGTTTTCCCAGCACCACTTATTGAAGAGGCTATATTTCCTCCATTCTTGACTCCTTTGTCATAAAGTGATGCATGGATTAGTAGGTGCATAGATTTGACTTTGGACTTTCTATTCTATTTCATTGATCTAAATTTTGGCCAGTACCATACTGTCTTGGAGAAGGCAATAGCACCCCACTCCAGTACTCTTGCCTGGAAAATCCCATGGGTGGAGGAGCCTGGTAGGCTGCAGGCCATGGGGTCACAGTCAGACACAACTGAGTGACTTCACTTTCACTTTTCACGTTCATGCATTGGAGAAGGAAATGGCAACCCACTCCAGTGTTCTTACCTGGAGAATCCCAGGGATGGGGGAGCCTGGTGGGCTCCCATCTATGGGGTCGCACAGAGTCAGACACAACTGAAGCACCTTAGCAGCAGCAGCAGCATACTGTCTTGATTACTGTAGCTTTGCAGTTTACCCTTAAGTCAAAAGGCCTAATTCCTCCAGATTTGTGTTTGTTTGTTTCTTTTTCCTCAAGATTGCTTTGACTATCTGGGGTCTTTTGTATTTTCATGAAAACTGTGAAAATTTTTGTTCTAATTTTGTGAAAAAATGCCCTTGGTAATTTGACAGGGATTGCAATGAATCTGTAGATTGCCTCGGGTAGTTGAGTCATTTTCACAATATTGATTCTTCCAGTCCAAGAATATGCTATATCTTTCCATCTGTTTGTGTCATCTTTGATTGTTTTCATCAGTATCTTAGAGTTTTCTGAGTACAGATTTTTCCCTCCTTACATAAGTTTATTCCTAGGTGTTTTATTCTCTTTGTTGCAATGGTAAATGAGATTATTTTCTCCTTAACTTCTTTTGCTGATTTTTTGCTGCTAGTGTACAGGAATGCAGAGATTTCTGTGAATTAGTTTTATACCCTGAAACTTTATTAAATTCTGTGATTAGTGCCAGTAGTTTTCTGATGGTATCTTTAGGATATTCTATGTATAATATTAGGTCATCTGCAAAACACTGACAGTTTTTTTTTTTTTTTTTTTTCCAATTTGGATTACTTTTATTTCTTTTCCTTCTGTGATTGCCATAGCTATACTTCCAAAACTATGTTGCTTACTAGTGGCCAGAGTGAAATTCCTTGTCTTGTTCCTGAACTTAGAGGAAATGCTTTCAGTTTTTACAATTGAAAATGATGTTTGCTGTGAGTTTGTCATATATAGCCTTTATTATGTTGAGGTAGGTTCCCTCTATGTCCACTTTATGGAGAGTTTTTATCATACATGAATGTTGAATATTGTCAAAAGCTTTTTCTGCATCCATTGAGATTATTATGTGGATTTTATTCTTTAATTTGTTAATGTGATGTATCACATTGATCTATCAGCATTTATTGAAGAATCCTTGTATCCCTGGTATAAACCACACTTGATCATGGTTTATGATCTTTTTGATGTGTTGTTGGATTCTGCTTGCTAATATTTATTGAAAAGTTTTGTGTCTATATTGTTATTTAATTTTTTTGTGACTTCTTTGTCTTGTTTTTGTATCAGGGTGATGGTGGCCTCATAGAATTAACTTTGGTGTATTTCTTTCCCTGCAAATTTTTGGAAGAGTTTGAGAAGAATGGGTGTTAACCGTTTTCTAAATGTTTGATAGAATTCACCTGCAAAGTCATCTGGTCCTGAACTTTGTTTGTAGGAAGATTTTTAATCACAGTTACAATTTAATTACTTGTAATTCATCTGGTCACATTTTCTATTTCTTCCTGATTTAGTCTTGGAAGATTGTAGCACTCTAAGAATTTGTCTGTTTCTTCCAGGTTGTTCATTTTATTGGCATCTAGTTGCTAATAGTAGTCTCTTACATTTGTATTTCTATGTTGTCTGGAGTAATTTCTTCCTTTAATTTCCAATTTAACTGATTTGAGTTCTATCCTTTTTTTCTTGGTGAATCTGGCTAAAGTCTGTTTATCTTTTCAAAGAATCAGCTTTTGGTTTCATTGATCTTGCTATTGTTTTATTTATTTCTATGTCATTTATTTCTGCTCTGATTTTTATGACTTCTCTTTTACTAACTTATAATATTGTTCTTATTTCTGTAGCTGCTTTGGGGGAAAGTTAGGTTATTTATTTGAGATTTTTCTTGGGTTTGTTTGTTTGTTTGTTTGTTTTGACGTAGTTTTTATTTAGAACTTCTTTTGCTGCATCATATAGGTCTGAGTTTTTGTGTTTTCCTTGTCATTTGTTTCTATGTAGTTTTAGAAATTTCTTCTATAATCATCTATGTATTTAGGGATATATTGTTTAGACTCCATGTGTTTGTATTTTTCACCTTTTTTTCCCCCAGTAATTGATTTCTAATCTCATAGTTTTGTGGTCAGAAAGGATGCTTGATAAAATTTGATTTTATTCAGATTTTCTGAGGCTTGATTGTGATCCAAGATGAAATATATCCTGGAGAAAGTTCTGCATGCATTTGTGTAGAGAGTGTATCCTTCTGCATTAAGATGGAATTACTATAAATACCAATCTTTTTTCATCTGATGAGTCATTTAAGCCTTATATGCTTTTACTAAATTTCTTTCTGCATGGTCTGTCCATTGTTGCAAGTAGGGTGTTAATGTCTCCCACTATTATTGTTCTACTGTCAATTTCCCCCTTTATGGTTGTTAGCATTTGCTTTATGTATTGAATGCACCTATGTTAAGTATGTTAGTGAAGAGGAACTAAAAAGCCTTTTGATGAAAGTGAAAGAGGAGAGTGAAAAAGTCCGCTTAAAGCTCAACATTCAGAAAACTAAGATCATGGCATCTGGTCCCATCACTTCACGGGAAATAGATTGGAAAACAGTGGAAACAGTATCAGACTTTATTTTGGGGGGCTCCAAAATCACTTCAGATCGTGACTGCAGCCGTGAAATTAAAAGACGCTTACTCCTTGGGAGAAAAGTTGTGACCAACCTAGAGAGCATATTTAAAAGCAGAGACATTACTTTGCCAACAAAGGTCCATCTAGTCAAGGCTATGGTTTTTCCAGTGGTCATGTAAGGATGTGAGAATTGGACTGTGAAGAAAGCTGAGTGCCAAAGAATTGATGCTTTTGAACTGTGGTGTTGGAGAAGACTCTTGAGAGTCCCTTGGACTGCAAGGAGATCCAACCAGTCCATTCTAAAGGCGATCAGCCCTGGGTGTTCCTTGGAAGGAATGATGCTAAAGCTGAAACTCCAATACTTTGGCCACCTCACGCTAAGAGTTGACTCATTGGAAAAGAGATGCTGGGAGGGATTGGGGGCAGGGGGAAACGGGGACGACAGAGGATGAGATGGCTAGATGGCATTACCGACTTGATGGACGTGAGTTTGAGTGAATTCTGGGAGTTGGTGATGGACAGGGAGGCCTGGCATGCTGCGATTCATGGGGTCACAAAGAGTCAGACATGACTGAGTGACTGAACTGAACTGAGGACATGCCTGGTGGCTCAGTAAGTAGAGAATCTGCCTGCAATGCAGGAGACACATGTTTGATCCCTGGATAAGGAGGATCCCCTGGAGAAGGAAATGGGAATCCACTTTAGTATTCTTGCCTGGAAAATCCCACGGACAGAGGAGCCTGGCAGGCTACAGTCCATGGAGTTACAAATTAAGCTAGTCTGTGTCTTTTGGTTGAAGCATTTAATTCATTTACATTTAAAGTAATTATTGATATACATATCCCTATTACCATTTTCTTAATTGTTGAACTGTAGTCTGGAATGTGGTTAAGTTACTTTAAACAGATTGATTCTTCTTAGTCTCACTTTTGAGGTTTTTTTAGACAAGGACAAGGAACGGGTCAATCTAGGGCTAGTAATTCCCCAACCTAATGAAAGACTCTGAGTACCTGACCCAATATTGTTGTTAATTAAAAGCTTTCAGTGTAGTTGGACAATCTCCACTCCTGGTCCTCTAAGAAACATCAGCATTTTCTTCTAGTCTTTTCTGGTGATGCTTTTCTTGTCTCTGGGTAGTTTCTTCTCAAACAGTCACTGAAATGGACTCTGTTGAATGTTCAGAAGTCATCCTCTTTATATTTCAGAGTTGTCTAATTTTGCAGCTCTTCACTACTCTTTCCCTGGAACTCTAACCACTTTGGTCTCCATGGAACCTCAGCCATGTCTTTACAACACAGGAAGTGTTCTGGGTTCTGCATCAATTTCTTTTATGTATGTCATGGCTTGGAAAATTTCAAAGGGCAATAAATCATAAAGTTTACCCGATTTGTTTCCTGTTACTAATAGATGACAATGCATCATCACCTTTATTCCATTGCTTTGAAACTGTTGAGTTTTTTAAAAATTTCTCTCCTAGAACAAATAATTTCACAATTTGTATGGAAATACAAAAAACCTCGAATAGCCAAAGCGATCTTGAGAAAGAAGAATGGAACTGGACTAGAACAAATAATTTCACAATTTGTATGGAAATACAAAAAACCTCGAATAGCCAAAGCGATCTTGAGAAAGAAGAATGGAACTGGACTAGAACAAATAATTTCACAATTTGTATGGAAATACAAAAAACCTCGAATAGCCAAAGCGATCTTGAGAAAGAAGAATGGAACTGGAGGAATCAACCTACCTGACTTCAGGCTCTACTACAAAGCCACAGTTATCAAGACAGTATGGTACTGGCACAAAGACAGAAATATTGATCAATGGAATAAAATAGAAAGCCCAGAGATAAATCCACGCACATATGGACACCTTATCTTCGACAAAGGAGGCAAGAATATACAATGGATTAAAGACAATCTCTTTAACAAGTGGTGCTGGGAAATCTGGTCAACCACTTGTAAAAGAATGAAACTGGACCACTTTCTAACACCATACACAAAAATAAACTCAAAATGGATTAAAGATCTAAACGTAAGACCAGAAACTATAAAACTCCTAGAGGAGAACATAGGCAAAACACTCTCCGACATACATCACAGCAGGATCCTCTATGACCCACCTCCCAGAATATTGGAAATAAAAGCAAAAATAAACAAATGGGACCTAATTAACCTTAAAAGCTTCTGCACATCAAAGGAAACTATTAGCAAGGTGAAAAGACAGCCTTCAGAATGGGAGAAAATAATAGCAAATGAAGCAACCGACAAACAACTAATCTCAAAAATATACAAGCAACTCCTACAGCTCAACTCCAGAAAAATAAACGACCCAATCAAAAAATGGGCCAAAGAACTAAATAGACATTTCTCCAAAAAAGACATACAGATGGCTAACAAACACATGAAAAGATGCTCAACATCACTCATTATCAGAGAAATGCAAATCAAAACCACTATGAGGTACCATTTCACACCAGTCAGAATGGCTGCGATCCAAAAGTCTACAAATAATAAATGCTGGAGAGGGTGTGGAGAAAAGGGAACCCTCTTACACTGTTGGTGGGAATGCAAACTAGTACAGCCACTATGGAGAACAGTGTGGAGATTCCTTAAAAAACTGGAAATAGAACTGCCTTATGATCCAGCAACCCCACTGCTGGGCATACACACTGAGGAAACCAGAAGGGAAAGAGACACGTGTACCCCAATGTTCATCGCAGCACTGTTTATAATAGCCAAGACATGGAAGCAACCTAGATGTCCATCAGCAGATGAATGGATAAGAAAGCTGTGGTACATATACACAATGGAGTATTACTCAGCCATTAAAAAGAATACATTTGAATCAGTTCTAATGAGGTGGATGAAACTGGAGCCTATTATACAGAGTGAAGTAAGCCAGAAGGAAAAACATAAATACAGTATTCTAACGCATATATATGGAATTTAGAAAGATGGTAACAATAACCCTGTGTACGAGACAGCAAAAGAGACACTGATGTATAGAACAGTCTTATGGACTCTGTGGGAGAGGGAGAGGGTGGGAAGATTTGGGAGAATGACATTGTAACATGTAAAATATCATGTAAGAAACGAGTTGCAAAAAAAAAAAAAAAAAAAAATTTCTCTCATTTTGAAAGAGAATGGAAAAAATTTTAAAAAACTCAACAGTTTCAAAGCAATGGAATAAAGATGATGGTGCATTCATTTTGTTATTTTTGTCAGCTGTAAAGATAAATTTACTCCCCATTACTTCATCATGAATTGAAACAGGAATTACTATAAAGAGAGTTTTAAAATTTAAAAATAACTCAATAGAAATGTGAATAGGGTATTTAGGAAGGGTATCCAAATGACTAAGAAGAAGATATTCACCATCAGTTAAAAACTTTTACCCACATAAATGATTATTTTTAAAAAATAATGACTTACTATTGTTTGCAAAGTTATGGATAATGAGTACTTTAATACCTTGTTAGTACAAGTGTGAATTAATGCAAACCATTTTGGAAAGTCTGGCAATTAAAAAAAAATCATTTGACTCAATATTCCTTTTCAGAGAATCTAATTTCAGCATAAAAATAATGCAACAAAATAATAATCACAAAGGAGTAGACAGTTTTTAAGCTTCCACAAGCAGTAGAATGATAAAACATATCAGTTATATATAAATATATATATATATATTTATTTTTTTTTTTTTCCCCCTATGGAAACCTAATCAGCTACTAAAAAGAGTGAGGTCTATCTCTGTGACCATGAAGACTGGTCATGATATCTTGTTCAGTTAAAAGAGAAACTCACTAAGCAACATGAATACTCTGATGATTTTTATTAGGAAAAATAAAATGATAGAGGAAAAAGCAAAAGAATAAACACCATTCTATTTTTTTAAACTTCAGGAGTGTGTGCTGGAGAGATGCCATTAAAAGATTACTTACTTTTTCATTACCTATTGCCTTTTATTCTAAACAAGTATTGCTTTCAATCTTAAGAATTAATAAGAATTTGAAAATCCCAGGAATATTGCCAATCATATTGTCAAACATAATTTGCTAAAATATTTACACAAAGAGTGAAATAAAATAAATAAGGAAGTTCACTTCATTGTGTAGGTAATGAAACTGTGGTGTTCGAGAAGACTCTTGAGAGTCCCTTGGACTGTAAGGAGATCCAACCAGTCCATCCTAAAGGAGATCAGTCCTGGGTGTTCATTGGAATGACTGATGTTGAAGCTGAAACTCCAATACTTTGGCCACCTCATGTGAAGAGTTGACTCATTGGAAAAGACCCTGATGCTGGGAGGGATTGGGGGCAGGAGGAGAAGGGGACGACAGAGGATGAGATGGCTGGATGGAATCACCGACTCGATGGACGTGAGTTTGAGTGAACTCCTGGAGTTGGTGATGGACAGGGAGGCCTGGCATGCTGCTATTCATGGGGTCGCAAAGAGTCAGACACGACTGAGCGACTGAACTGAACCGAATTGAATGAAACGAGAAGTGTATAGAATATACCATTTAAATATAACTGCAAGAGAAGTTACTTACTAGTTAAATGATACAAGACCAGTTGCAGATGGGTACGATTAAGGCACTAGAAATGGCAGGAACATTTACAAGTACCTCAACATATCCAGTAGAAAAGACAATGGCAACCCAATCCTGTAGTCTTGCCTGGAAAATCCCATGGATGGAAAAGCCTGGTAGGCTGCAGTCCATGGGGTCGCAAAGAGTCGGACACGACTGAGCGACTTCGCTTTCACTTTTCACTTTCATGCATTGGAGAAGGAAATGGCAACCCACTCCAGTGTTCTTGCCTGGAGAATCCTAAGGAGGGCAGAACTTGGTGGGCTGCCATCTATTGGGTCGTACAGAGTTGGACACGACTGAAGCGACTTAGCAGCAGCAGCAGCAACATATCCCGTAACTTTGACCTGTGATGCTCATTGCCTGAGTATTTTATCATGTAATGTAAAGTAAGAATACAGATTTGACCTGCTGCTACTGCTAAGTCACTTCAGTCGTGTCCAACTCTGTGCAACCCCATAGATGGAAGCCCACCAGGCTCCCTCATCCCTGGGATTCTCCAGGCAAGAACACTGGAGTGGGTTGCCATTTCCTTCTCCAATGCGTGAAAGTGAAAAGTGAAAGGGAGGTCCCTCAGTTATGTCCGACTCTTAGTGACCCCATGGACTGCAGCCTACCAGTCTCCTCCGTCTATGGGATTTTCCAGGCAAGAGTACTGGAGTGGGGTGCCATTGCCTTCTCCGAGATTTGACCTAGTGAACTGATATTTTGTTTTCCTTGTTTATATACCCCTTATAAATAAATTGAATTTAAACTTTTCTCTTAAATATTTGTTTTCTTTAAAATTTTTGGCTTTTGTAGTTTTTTTATTTTTAAAATTTATCTGATTTTTAAGATGGGTAATGTCCCTCTTCATGAGAGACTTCCCTTGTGGCTCAGATGGTACAGCATCTGCCTACAATGCGGGAGACCCGCGTTCAATCCATGGGTCAGGAAGATCCCCTGGAGAAGGAAATGGTAACCCACTCCAGTACTCTTGCCTGGAAAATCTCATAGAGGAGCCTGGTAGGCTACAGTCCATAGGGTAACAGAATCAGACACAACTTAGCGACTTCACAGTGTCCCTCCTCACACTGTTCTAATATTTTTGCTTATGTTGATACTTTATTAACTTATTTTATGGAGTGATTTAAATGAGTCTTCTGTTTCATCACAAGCATTTCACTTTTATTTTTCCAGTTACATTCTCACCTTCTTTTAAAAGTGAGTAGGTTGCAAAAGTATGGGACATGACTTAGCAACTAAACAACAAGAAATTTTTGTTTTATTTATTGTCCGTAGGACTTCATCTCATACCAATGATATTATGCTCACTAAGTCTAAATATGCTCTAGCTTGCAGACTTTTTAGGACTGGATATTTTTCAGATATTCAGTCAGACTAACTTCAGACTTGACTGTAGGTTAAATTTACTGTACAAAAAAGCAGTCCTACTTCATGGCTCTGAAACTTCCTGAATTCATCAAATAAGGGTTTTCCTGTTAACACATTTTCACCCAAGGCCTTAAGCTTTTGAGTCTAAATAACCAATAGCAAATTTTTAATATTTCATGATTTAGTATAGTCCTAAAAGTCTCTACTACTTTAGAAACTTATGTGATATAATACATTCACATGCATGCAATATTTGAAGATTTCCTTTTTAACTAAAAAAAATAATTCTGCAAAGAAATAAAATGAGGTTGATATAACATTTAAGTAGATAATATATCAGATTGGGGAATCCTGTAACCTGCATGGAAAAACAATAGTGAACATTTTTCATGTGATCAGTATGTGCAAGGCATTATCTCAAGCAGTTTACATATTCTTATTTATTTAATCCTCCAAATAGTCATACTGTTTCATTACTATTATTAATTTCATTTATTGATAAGAAAATTCATGGCCTTGAATTCTTACATTAAACCACACAGATAATCAGCACCAATGCCAGAATCTGACCCAGGCAGGCAATGGGACCAAAATTTTACATGAATAATTGGTACATGACATTGTGTCTTCAGAGTTGTATACAGATAATTTTATTTTTTGCTCATGGTTTTAAAACTTAACTCTTCAGAAAACTGCCATGGCTCATAAAATATTTTTATCATGAAATTAACCTAAATCCTACCAATGCACAGTAATGCCGCAATTATTTTACAGTGATGCCATATCATGTGTTATTTCCCCTTTAAGCTCTCAATGTCTTGTATCATTTTTGTAAAGTAGAAAATGATTTTCATCTCAACTCAAATACATAAAAATAGATTTTTTCCACACCACTCAGAATTGTACAAGTAGAGAGAAAGGCACTAAGTGATATTTCACCCCCTCATCTCTCTGAAACATCAGTTCTGAGCCCCATGTGAATGTGCCAGATCTTGCAGCTCCCACAGAGGGAATGTAGGTCTTTTCTTCTTACCTCATATATAAGCCAGTGGTTTTCAAACTCTGGAAAATGTGACTGTTTTGGGGTTATTCTTTTTAGAATTTATGCCAGTTGACATGGCCAGAAATAATTTGAAATGAGGAAATTAGATAAAAGACTACCTTTTAGAAGGGAGATATTAAAGAAGAGTCACGTTATGCCAAACTAGCCAGTCCACGAGAATTAAAAATAAAAATAAAAAAAATCTTAGAGCTAGACAGTTCATGTAAATAATTTTGACACAACAGTTTTATCTAGTCACACTGTGAACTTAGATCTCATCAGCCTCTGTTGGTCAATTTCCAACGTACTAAAAATGACTATGCTGTCATTTATTGCCCATTTTGCTACAGTGTGAGCTACAAATCCCATTTCTCTGTGCCCCAAGTCACACTTATGTTGCTTTTGCTGACCTTTCCCTGACTGAGAAAGCTGATTTTCGTAATGTCACACAGTCAGAATCTGAACTAGAGCTCAAAATGCCTGTTTTTAGGCCTAGAAATTGATCTGATTTCTATACTTATCTAATCATTTTCTTCCCCTGTCTCAATTCCTTAGTCAGACAGCTACCATCACACACTTTACACACATGTCAAAAATTCAACATTAGCACCACCACCACCATGAATGACAATAATACCAATTTAGAAACGATGGTAGAGTGAGATTCTTTGACCGCTTTTTGTCTTTTAAGAAAGAGCACATGTCCACAAGTGATTTTGAAGTACAAGAAAATAAAATCTGTCACCACTTCCAATTTTTCCTCTTCTATTTGTCATGAAGGGAATTGGATGCCATATTTTTTTTTTTTTTTGGATGTTGAGTGTAGAACCAGCTTTCTCACTTTTCTCTTTCACTTTTTTCAAGAGGTTCTTTAGTTCTTCTTCACTTTATGCCATTAGAGTGGTATTATCTGCATATCTGAGAGTGTTGATATTTCTCCCAGAAATCTTGATTCGAGTTTGTGATTCACCAGCCTGACATTTGGCATAATATACTCTACATACAAGGTAAATAAGCTGGGTGACAATATACAGCCTTATCAAACTCCTTTCCCATTTTGCATGTTGGGATCTAAGTGTTGTTTCTTGATCTGCATACAGGTTTCTCAAGAGACAGGTAAAGTGACAGGTAAAGATGGTATTCCCATCTTAAGAAGTTTCCAGTTTGTTGTGATCCACATAGTCAAAGCTCTAGCATAGTCAGTGAGTGAAGTGAAAGTGAAGTCGTTCAGTCATGTCCAACTCTTTGTGACCCCGTGGACTATAGCCCACCAGGCTCCTCCGTCCATGGGATTCTCCAGGCAAGAATACTGGAGTGGGTTGCCATTTCCTTCTCCAGGGGATCTTCCTGACCCAGGGATCGAACCCAGGTCTCCCGCATTGCAGGCAGACACTTTAACCTCTGAGCCACCAGGGAAGCCTAGCATAGTCAGTGGAACTGATGTTTTTCTGGAATTCCCTGGCTTTCTGTATGATCCAATGAATGTTGGCAATTTGATCTCTGTTTCCCCTGCCTTTTCTAAACCCAACTTGTTCATTTGGAAGTTCTTGATTCATGTACTGCTGAAGCCTAGCTTGAAGGATTTTGAGCATAACCTTTCTAGTATGGGAAATGAGCACAATCGTGTGGTAGTTTGAACTTTCTTTGGCACTCCCCTTATTTGGGATTGGAATGAAAACTGACCATTTCCAGTCCTGTGGCCACTGCTAACTTTTACAAATTTGCTGACATATTGAGTGCAGTACTTTAATAACAACATCTTATAAGAATTTAAATAGTTCATTTGGAATTCCATCACCTCCACTAGCTTTGTTCATAGTAATTCTTCCTTAGGCCCACTTGACTTGACATTCCAGGATATTTAGCTCTAGGTGACTGACCACAACCATCGTGGTTATCTGAGTCACTAAGATGTTTTTAATATAGTTCTGTGTAATTCTTGCCACCCTTCTTTTCTACTTCTGTTAGGTCCTTACTGTTGCTGCCCTTTATCACGCACATACTTGCATGAAATATTCCCTTGATTTCTCTAATTTTTTTGAAGAGATGTCTAGTCTTTCCCATTCTATTGTTTTCCTCTATTTCTTCACATTGCACATTTAAGAAGGCCTTCTTATCTCTCCTTTCTATTCTCTGGATCTCTGCCTTCATTTTGGTATGTATTTCTCTTTCTCCTTTGCCTTTCATTTTTCTTCTTTTCTCATATATTTGTAAAACTTCTTTAGATAATCACTTTGCCTTCTTGAATTTCTTTTTCTTTGGGATGGTTTTGATCACTGCCTCCTGTACAATGTTACAAACTTCTGTCTGTAGTTTTTCCAACACTCTGTCCACCAGATCTAATCCCTTGAATCTATGTGTCATCTCCAGCCTAAAATCATAAAAGATTTGATTTAGGCTACATCTGAATGGCTTAGTGGCTTTCCCAACTTTCCTTAACATAAGCCTGAAATTTCCAATAAAGAGTTTTGATAAGAGCCACAGTCAGCTTTAGGTCTTGTTTTTGTTGACAGTATAGAGCCTCTTCATCATCAACTGCAAAGAATACAATCAATTTATATTTCCATTTTGCTGCCTTTACCATGCTATCTTGACTATTGTAGTTTTGCGGTATAGTGTGAAATCAAGGAGCCTGAATCTTCCAGCTTCGTTTTTCTTTCTAAAGATTATTTTAACGATTTGAGGTATTTTGTGTTCCATACAAATTATAAAGTTTTTTTTCTTCTAATTCTGTGATAAATACCATTGGTAATTTGACAGAGATTGCATTCAGTCTGTAGATTGCTTTGGCTAGTACAGTCACTTTCAAAATATTAATTCTTCCCATACAAGAATATGGTCTATCTCTGCATCTGCTTATGTCATCTTTACTTTCTTATAACAGTATCACATATTCTGTGCCCGTCTTTTGCCTTCTTACATACATTTATTCCTAAGTGTTTTACTTTTTGCAGCAATGGTAAGAGGGATTGTTTCCTTAATTTCTCTTTCAGATTTTTCATCTTTAGTGTATAGAAATGAAAAAGATTTCTGTATATTAATTTCACATCCTGCAGCTATGCAAAATTCATTGATTATCACTAGTAGTGTTTGGCGGGATCTTTGGGATATTTTACATGTAATATCATGTCATCTGCAAATAGTGACAGTTTTATTATTTTCCAGTATGCATTCTGGTTTATTCCCTTTCCTTGTCTGATTGCTTTCGCTAGGACTTCCAAACTGTATTGATTAATAAAGGCTGGAGTAATTAATAAAGGACATTCTTGCCTTGTTCCAGCTTTTAGATGAAATTATTCCATTTTTATCATTGAGAATGATGTTTGTTGTGGATTTTTCATATATATATATATATATATAGCCTTTAATGTGTTGAGGTTATTTCCCTTTATGCCCACTTTCTGGGAAGTTTTTATCATAAATGTTTATTTAATTTTGTCAAAAGCTGTTACTGAATCCACTGAGATGCTCGAATGGTTTTCATTCTTTAGTTTGTTAGTATGGTGAATCACATTTATTAATTTGCATATACTGAAGAATCCTTGCATCTGTGCACTTGATAAATCCCACTTAACTATGTTATCTGATCTTTTTAATGTGTTGTTGGATTTTGTTTACTAATATTTTTAAGAAAACTTTGGATCTATGTTCATCAATGATATTTGCCTGTAGTTTTCTTTTTTTGTGTGATATATTTATCAATTTTGGTATCAGGGTAGTTATGGCCTTGTAGAATGAGCTTGGCAGTATCCATCCCTTTGCAAGCTTTCAGAAGAATTTGAGAAGGATAAGTGTTAAGTCTTTTCTAAATATTTGATAGAATTCACCTATGAAGCCATGTGTTCCTGGATTTTTGTCTGTTGGAAGATTTTAAATAATACTTATAATTATTATTTTCATATTATCTATTTCTTGCTGGTTCAGTCTTGGGAACGTAACCAATCTTGGAACTTGGAATTCTCAAGAATGTATCCATTTCTTCTAGATTGTCCATTTTATTGGCATATACTTGCTTATAGTAGTCTTTTATGATCCTTTGTATTTTTGCAATGTCACTGGTAACTTCTTTTTCATTAATAATTTTATTGATTTGAGTCCTCTTCTTTTTTTCTTGATAAGTCTGGCTGAAGGTTTATCAATTTTGTTTATCTTTCCAAAGAATCAACTTTTAGTGTCATTAAGCTTTGTTATTGTTTTCTTCATTGGTATTTCATTTAGTTCTGCTTTGATTTTTATGATTCCTTTCCTTCTACTAACTTTGGGTTTTGCTTGTTCGTCTTCCTTTAATTGTTTTAAAGAAAAGATTAGGTTGATTATTTGTGATTTTTCTTGTTTTCTGAGGTAACCTTGTTTTGCTATAAACATCCCTTTTATAACAGCTTTGCTGCATCCCGTGTTTTGGATAACCTTGCCTTTGTTATCGATTGTCTCTATGTACTTTTTTATTTTTTTCTTTGATTTCTTAAGTGATTCATTGGTTATTTAGTAGCATATTGTTTAGCCTCCATGTGTTTGCTTCCTATATTTTGACTCCTAAAGTTTGATTGATTTCTTGTTGTTGATTTCTAATCTCATAGTGTTGTAATCAGAAAGATTCTTGGTATGACTTCAATTTTCTTGTATTTACCAAGGATTGATTTGTGTATCAAGATGTGATCTATTCTAGAGAATATTCTGTATGCATGTATTCTGCTGTTTTTGGATGGAATGTCCCATTAATTCTATCTGGTCTAATGTGTCATGTAAAACTTGTGTTTCCTTAACAGTTTCCTGTCTGAATGGTCTATCCATTGATGTAAGAAGAACATTAAAGCCCCCAACTATTATTGAGTCACTGTCAATTTCCCCTTTCATGGCTGTTCAGTTCAGTTCAGTTCAGCTCAGTCGTTCAGTCGTGTCCAACTCTTTGCAACCCCATGGACTGTAGAATGCCAGCCTTCCTTGTCTACCACCAACTCCCAGAGGTTGCTCAAACTCATGTCCATCAAGTCAGTGATGCCATCCAAGCATCTCATTCTCTGTCATCCCTTTATCCTCCCGCCTTCAATCTTTCCAAGCATCTGTTTTTTTTTTTTTTTTTTTTCTACTTTTTCACATGAGTCAGTTCTTCACATCAGGTGGCCAAAGGAATGCAGTTTCAGTTTCAGCATCAGTCCTTACAATGAATATTCAGGACTGATTTCTGTGAGGATGGACTGGTTGGATCTCCTTGCAGTCCAAGGGACTCTCAAGAGTCTTCTCCAACACCACAATTCAAAGGCATCAATTCTTCAGCTCTTGACTTTCTTTATAGTCCAACTCTCACACCCATGCATGACTACTGGAAAAACCATAGCTTTGATGAGACAGATCTTTGTTGGAAAAGTAATATCTCTGCATTTTAATATACTGTCTATGTTGGTCATAACTTTCCTTCCGAGGAGCAAGTGTCTTTTAATAGCATGGCTGCAGTCATCATCTACAGTGATTTTGGAGCCCAAAAAAGTAAAGTGTGTCACTGTTTCCCTTTATATTTGCCATGAAATGATGGGACCACATGCCATGATCTTGTTTTTCTGAATGTTGAGTTTTAAGCCAACTTTTTCACTCTCCTCTTTCACTTTCATCAATAGTCTCTTTAGTCCTTCTTCACTTTCTGACATAAGGGTGGTGCCATCTTCGTATCTGAGGTTACTGATATTTCTCCTGGCAATCTTGATCCCAGTTTGTGCTTCATTCAGTCCAATATTTTCCATGATTTACTCTACATATAAATTAATTAAGCAAGGTGACAATATACAGCCTTGCTGCTGCTGCTACTAAGTCGCTTCAGTCGTGCCCAACTCTGTGCGACCCCATAGACGGCATACTCCTTTCTTGATTTGGAACCAGTCAGTTGTTCCATGTCCAGTTCTAACTGTTGCTTCTTGGTTTTCATGACTCTTAGCATTGCCTTATGTATTGAAGTGCTCCTATGTTTGGTGCATGTATATTTACACTTGTTATATCTTCTTCTCAGATTGATTCCTTGATCATTATGTGGTGTTCTTCCTTGTCTCCTGTAATAGTCTTTATTTTAAAGTCCATTTTGTCTGATATTAGTATTGCTACTCCAGCTTTCTTTTGAATTCTATTTGCATGAAGCAATGTCTTCCATCTCCTTACTTGCAGTCTGTATATTTTCTTGTGTTCCTAGGTCTGAAATACGTCTCTTGTAGACACCGTATATATGGGTCTTGTTTTTGTATCCATTCAGCCAGTCTGTCTTTTGGTTGGAGCATTTAATCCACTTATACCTAAAGTAGTTATTGATATATATTATGAAATAGTTAGATAGCATCACCAATTCAATGGACATGAACTTAAGCAAACTCTAGGAGATAGTGGAGGACAGGAAAACCTGGCATACTGTAGCCCATGGGGTTTCAAAGAGTCAGACATGACTTAGTGACTGAACAACAACAAAAAATATCTTTATTACCATTTTCTTAGCTTTTGCTTGTTATAGATCGTTTGGTCTCTTCATATCTGAATGAGAACCTTGCTCTGTTGTGTATTCTTGGTTGAAAATTTTTCTCTTTCATCACTCTATATATATCATGCAAATCCCTTCTGGTCTCCAAAGTTTCTGATGAACAAAATCAGATGATAGTCTTATGGGATTCCCTTGTTTGTTATTTATTGCTTTTCCTTTGCTGAGTTTAGTATATTTTCTTTGTCTTTAAGTTTTGTCAATTTGATTAACATGTGTTTTGGAATGTTCTTCCTTGGCTTTTCTTGTATAGGAATCTCTGCACTTTCTGAACTTGTTTGACTGTTTTCTTTCCCCTTTAGTGAAGTTTTCATTTATTTTCTCTTCAAATATTTTCTCAGTCTCTTTCTCTATCTTCTCCTTTGGGACTATATAATGCAAATCTTGGTGCATTTAATATTGGAAGTCTCTTAACTTTCCTCATTTCTTTCCAGTCCTTTTTGCTTTATTCTGTTCCACTTGATGATTTCCATCATTCTATCTTCCAGATCACTTATCAGTTTTCCTGCCTCATTTATTCTGCTCCTGATTCCTTCTAGTGTATGTTCTATTTCAGTTATTTTATTCTTCAGCTGTTTGTTCTATCTTCTAGCTCTTTGTTAAAAATTTCTTGTATCTTCTAGGTCTGTATCTCCATTTTCTCCAAGACCTTGCGTCATCTTTACCATCATTACTCTGATTTATTTTGGGGTAGATTTCCTACCTCCATTTCACTTACCTGTTCTTCTGGGGTTTTATTTTGTCCTTTCATCTGGGACATATTTCTCTGCTATCTCATTTTGTCTGTATTCATGGCCTCCATTCCACAAATGCAGGATTGTAGCTCCACTTGCTTCTAGTGTCTGCTCTTGGTGAGTGAGACTGGACCAGAACTTTGTGCAGGCTTCCTGGTGGGAGGGACTAGTGTCTGACCACTAGTGAGCAAGATATCATGTAGGAAGATCCATGCCAAATGGTGTGTTTACAAGTGGCTGTTAGCTCAGTAGCACTTTTGGCAGCCTATCTGCTGATGTGTGAATCTGCGTTTCTGCCCTGTTCCTTGTTAGGCCTGAAGCATCCTAGCACTGGAGACTGTAGTCTATTGGGTGAGTCCAGATCTTATTGCCAAAAAAGTAACCTCCAGAAGGCTCATCCCAGTTAGCACTCTATGACCCCTGTATTATTAATGTCCTCATTCCTACAGTGATCCACAGCTGCCCCTGCCACCACAAGAGACCCTTAAAAACCATGGTCTGGCTCATGTTCCTGTGAAGTTACTGCTTTTTCCCTGGGTCCCAGCATGCACAAGAGCTTCTCTGTGCTGCTAAAAGCAGATTTTCTTTCCCCAAATTTTGTGGAGCTCCTGAGATTAAGCCTCACTGGCCTCCAAACCAAAGGCTCTAGAAGTTCCTCCTCCTAATGCCAGACTCCCCAGTCCTGGGAGCCTGCTGTGTGTCTCAAAATGATCACTTCTGTAGGAGAGCTTCTGCAGTACAATTATTGTCCAGTTTGTGGGTCACCTACTCAGTGGATATTGGATTTAATTATATCACAAATGCATACCTCCTACCATCTTAATGTGGCTTCTTCTCTGTCTTTGGAGGTAGACTATCATTTTTTGTTAGTTCCAGTATTTTTGGTTGATGCTTGGTCAATATTTAGTTGTGATTTTGGTGGAGTTTTTAAATTTTATTTTATTTTATCTTATTTTTCAGAGGAGATGAGCTCAAGTCCTTCTACTCAAACATCTTGTCTCCAATTCAGGTTGTAGTATATTTTTTATAATATCACATTTGCAATGCAATCGTGGAGCATTTCTTTTTTTACTAGTAATTTTAAGATTCTAAGTAACAAAAATATCAGGAACATATGCTTCAATTAAACGTTGGCAATGGCACCCCACTCCAGGACTCTTGCCTGGAAAATCCCATGGATGGAGGAGCCTGGCAGGCTGCAGTCCATGGGGTCGCTAAGAGTCGGACACGACTGAGCAACTTCACTTTCACTTTTCACTTTCAGGCACTGGAGAAGGAAATGGCAACCCACTCCAGTGTTCTTCCCTGGAGAATCCCAGGGACGAGGAGCCTGGTGGGCTGCCGTCTATGGGGTCTCACAGAGTCAGACACGACTGAAGTGACTTAGCAGCAAGATGCTCTAGTTTCAGCTGGATTCATGACCTAGTAACGAACGATTAATTCAAAGTTTGATCTGTGCTTAATGAGGAACTGGATATGAGCACATGATACACATTTAAAAGCTTTGGAGTTTAGAAAATTAAATTTATATCAAGAAAATAATACACAAGATATATTTAGTCTAGAGAATACTTAGAGTTTCAGTAGCTTTACATTTGGGCATTTAAAATTATTTATCATTTATTTGAAAGAGCTAGATGCTTTATTACCATAAATACAGTGATATATATATACTTTAGTTGCATACTTAGAAAAACTTGAGTTTATTAAAAACCTAGTAATTTAATAGTCCCAATATTGTAATCATGAGAAACGCTGGGCTGGAAGAAGCACGAGCTGGAATCAAGATTGCTGGGAGAAATAGCAATAACCTCAGATGACACCACCCTTATGGCAGAAAGGGAAGAGGAACTAAAAAGCCTCTTGATGAAGGTGAAAGAGGAGAGTGAAAAAGTTGGCTTAAAGCTCAACATTCAGAAAACTAAGATCATGGCATCTGGTCCCATCACTTCATGGGAAATAGATGGGGAACAGTGGAAACATTGTCAGATTTTATTTTTGGGGGGCTCCAAAATCACTGCAGATGGTGACTGCAGCCATGAAATTAAAAGACGCTTACTCCTTGGAAGGAAAGTTATGACCAACCTAGATAGCATATTCAAAAGCAGAAACATTACTTTGCCAACAAAGGTCCGTCTACTCAAGGCTATGGTTTTACCAGTGGTCATATATGGATGTGAGAGTTGGACTGTGAAGAAAGCTGAGTGCCAAAGAATTGATGCTTTTGAACTGTTGGAGAAGACTCTTGGGAGTCCCTTGGACTACAAGGAGATCCATCCAGTCCGTTCTGAAGGAGATCAGCCCTGGGATTTCTTTGGAAGGAATGATGCTAAAGCTGAAACTCCAGCACTTTGGCCACCTCATGCGAAGAGTTGACTCATTGGAAAAGACTCTGATGCTGGGAGGGATTGGGGGCAGGAGGAGAAGGGGATAACAGAGCATGAGATGGCTGGATGGCATCACTGACTCGATGGATGTGAGTCTGAGTGAACTCCAGGAGTTGGTGATGGACAGGAAGACCTGGCATGCTGCAATTCATGGGGTCACAAAGAGTCGGACATGACTGAGTGACTGAACTGAACTGAATATTGTAATTAATGTATCGACTGATTTTTCTTCAATGATATAAATTTGTATTAAAAGTATGATTAAAAAATGTTTGTCCCTATTACTTTGCAATTCTCTTATGCAATGTCTGTTTCATTTATCACAAATGACATTCAAATTTACTCCAAATTTGACATTCAAATTTAACATGCAAATGACATTCAGAATTACTCCCCCAACCCATCTCTGAATTTCTAAGATAAACCTTAATGTTTCCTTAGCATTTTAAACTAAGGTTATCAAGATCAAATGTAAATTCTCTACATTCAAACTTTTTTCATTCCTTTCTTTCTCTGGTTAATGGTGTCATTATACTTATAGCCATTTCTGCATTAAACTGTATTTTATTCCTACCTTCCCAAGTCATATTGTACACCTTCCACTAAGGTATTCTTGAAGAGCTTGTGGTTGCCCATCCTCTCTCACTACATCACACAGGTACATACTAAATAGAATTTCATTGTTTCCACAATTCATCTACCTTAGCTAAAGCCTAAAACATGTCTTGTTTTGCTCATTCTGTGACTCTCCCATACCTTTTTATTAAGTGAAATGATTTAGAAAAGTGGACAACATTCAATTTATTTTCTTAAAATATCAATTACTATCCTTTTTGCTAGTCAGTGGGGCTTCTCTCATGGCTCAGATGACAAAGAACCTGCCTGCAATGAAGGAAACCAGGTTTGAACTCTGGGTTGAGAAGATACCCAGGAAAAGGGAATGGCAACCCACTCCAGTATTCTTGCCTGGAAAATTTCATAGATAGAGGAACCTGGTGGACAATAATCCATGGCATCACAAAGAGCCAGATAGGACTGAGCAATTAACACATTTTGCTAATCAGCAATCCGTTCCATGTTTAATTTATATGTAATCATTTTAAAATAAGAGAGTGACAAATATTCTAATTAATCAGAGTACAAGGTATGTTGAATAGAATAGGCTCCACCAGCATTTACATCAATGGATATACCAAAGCTCTCAGCCTGTAATGTTGGGAGCTTGATTTTGTCAGCATTCTGTATGTTAGTTCTGGTTCTCCCAGAATCAGGATTAACTTGGATTAGACATATAAGGACTTCATTAAGGAAAATGTTTTTATGGCTAAAAAGATAAATCAGTAAGTAAAGAGGGAGCCAAGGAAGGCTGGAGAGCCCTCACAATAGAATATCTGACCCAAAGTAAAGAGAGGTCCTAGACAGCCTGGGAAAATGGCATTACAGGGAAATTCAGCTTGGCTGTCTAGAAATCCTTGTGGCACAGGCAGAGGAGACCTGTAACTCCCAGGTATCACTTATTTTAGCATTTCAATCACATTTGATCATTCACTGGGAGTTGCTCTTGGGTAGATGGCCTTGGGAAAATATGAGTTCAGAAAAAAGCAAGAGGAATTCTATTGTCAGTTACATCTGCAGTTACAGCTCTGAGTTCAGTTGGCCAACACAACCCTGGAAGATGATCCAGTTTTTAAAATATATTATATCTAGCTAGCTCATAAGAAATTTGATTACATATTAGCAATAGTGTTTTGCTTACACTAAGAGCTAACTTAATTTTAGTGTCAACTTTTGACATTAATATTCATAATAGTACATTGTCTAATTCTGTCATAATATATGCTCTAAAGTAATATTACATGTATAAATTTATCTGCAATTTGTTAACTTTTTCTCAGTCTTCAATGTTGCAAGAATTAGAATATGTCTCTTTTTTTAATTCATGACAACCTGGAGGGATAGGGTGGGGAGAGAAGTGGAAGAGGGGATTCAGGATGGAAGAGACACATATATGTATACCTATGGCCAATTCATATTAATGTATGGCAAAAACCATCACAATATTGAAATTATTCTTCAATTAAAATAAATAAAAACAACTTTGGGGGCCCATGGATTTTCATTAGATAAGAAGCTGCAAAAATCTGTCAAATTAGGAATATTACATGGGAGAAACATTATGGAATTAATTTTTCATTTGATAGTGACTAGTCATTTCAATCAGAAGTAGCAATTCGTCACATTCCCCAATCCTAATAAAATATTAGGCATGTTAATTCTTCAGTTTTATTGCTGTATGAATGTGAAAAATAAGAGGTATAAATTGAGTAATATATGACTTGTTAATTGTCAATAGCTCTTCTGTCAGTCTACTCTCCTGAATCCATTATGACTATAGTCAGGTGCTGGACAGGGTGAACATGAAAGCAACATGTTAAAAATAAAAAGTAAATGCTTTGGGATGACTAGTACTTTTACTTGTGAACAAAATAGTTTTGGGAGCTTGAGGTAAAATTTGTGTTAGAAATGTTTGTAGATTGCATGCATTCCCCCATCTTCTAGGCTGGGCTATGCAGGTGAGTGCACAGTTTCCATGTGCTGTTACTATAACTCACATGCATAGAGCTAACCTGGCTCAAGTGTCCACAACAAGACTTCAGACATCATTTATGTTAACCCAAACATTGCTACAAATATTTCTCATCTCAATTCCTAGATAGCTCATGACTTTCACCTAAACCCATCTTTAATGAAATAGAATTTACTTGGATTGCCCATTTGGCAAAAATACCAATTATCTAGTTTTGCATTGCTCCACCAGGAGTGTGTGTGTGTGTATGTGTGTGTGTGTACATTCACATAAGTGTAGCAGTAAAAAGAGGAACATGTAAGACTGACACTAGTTTTTTGCAGATAGCATTCATCTTCAGTGACTCAGGTCATTATTTGGTCCTATTTAAATGACAGGTATGTTTCCACACTGGTGCAGGACCAAGCTAGTCTCTTTGACTTTGACCCAGTCTCTGACTGCTATGAAGCTTGCTTTCTGCTCTGGCTATTATTCTCCATCAGCCCATAGCTAGAACACATAGGAAAGTATTTATTTTTAAACACTGCTCATCAAGTTGTTTAGTTCAATTGCACAGCTTTCAAGTTATCTGAAACTGGCCATTCACTGAATTTTTAAATTATTTTACCACAATGTCTACTTTGCTCCTTGGAGTTGACCCTCTTCAGTCTATGTCAGGGATAATTGAGTGTTATGCAGTCATACACAATCTGCACATACTCATTCTACTAAAGTTGTTTCTCTTATGAGCAACCATAACCGTGGTACCTTCTAAAATCTTGTTCTGTATTGTTATCTTTTCTTTTCTGGCTAACATATAAAGTGATATCCCAGCAAATCTCATTTGATTTCCAGCTGTGTACTTCCTTGACAAAAGAAGCAATTTCAATTTCTCTCTATAAAACTAAGAACTTACAGTATGTTTACTTTTACATCATTTTGGATTTTTGTATGTGCCTCCAGCAAAAAAAAAAAAAAAAAAACAACTTTTTCTTACTGTGTTTGTTCAGTTCTAAGAACTCCAGGCCCCATTTTAACTCAACAGGTCATGTGTTTTTTGTTTTTTGTTTTTCCTAGGACTATAATGATGAAATTCGTCAGGAACAACTACGTGAATTATCTTACTTAAATGGCTCAGAGGACTCTGGTCGTGGCAGAGGTGTTAGAGGCAGAGGGATAAGAATAGCCCCCACAGCTCCATCAAGGTACATTACTTCTTGCTTTAAATAAATTAACAGTCACTAAGCATGGCAATCCCTCACTGGCCTGTTCTGTGTCATGATCACAGCTAGGAATAAACAACATCAGCAACAATAACTACCACTGACAAAAAAATCAACAACAACAGATGCTTATATAGCTCATAAGAGCTTTACATAAATTATCACCAGCGTACTGTTAAGCATTATCTACAGGTGAGCAACTGATAAAGATGTAACCAATATGCCTGAGAACACATAAACAGTCTGACTCCAAAATTCAGAGTCTGAGCTCTTAATAACTGTTCCAAAAAGAAAAGAGGAGCAAACCTGAGACTTTTTACTCTGGTCTTGTCCCCAGGATTAAGGCAAGCAGATGATATAGTTATACACATCTTTGAACCAGGATGACCTTGCATAAAGAGAAAACTTCAAATTTTTGGTGCCTTAAGTGGCCCTTGAATTGATACAGTCTTGCCAGATAGGTATAAAGATAAATGAGGATAATGATAGATGGAGGTAAGTAAGTAGATATTTAAATAAATAAAGAGTCCAGAAAGCCAGATGTATATTACATACATGGGTGAGTGTAAAAATACTTTAAGTTTAGTTATATTGGGTTGTGCAATGTCATTAGAGAATATTTTATTTGATATTATTAACTTTGCAAATAAACTGGAATCTTTCTGTATCAGAATTTGTTTTGTAGGATTCTGTGTTTGTCAGTCTTTCAACAGAAAGCATTGTTCTGTAAAGAGGTAAAATGAAAAATACTCACACATTTCACACAGAGACTGTGTAATTCTGTCCTCTTTATTCTGTTGAAGTTGGCTTTCAAATCTTTAAATGTCTTAGAATTAGAGTAGTATAATGCCTAGAAACCATCTCCAGAGATTCCAAGATACTTTACTAATTCAATTTGCCTTTTATTTGCTTTTATTAACATCATCATTAATTTATTTTTCTTTTTTAATTAAATTATTTATTTTAATTAGAGGATAATTACTTAACAATTTTGTGACAATTTTTGCCATACATCAACATGAATCAGTCACAGCTATATATGCATCCTTCCATCCTGAAATCCTTCCCACCTCTTTCCTCACCCTATCCCTCTGAACTGTGCCTTTTTTTTTTTTTTTTTCAATTATGTCCCAAATATTTTAACCACCTTCCATCATTGGTTTTAACCTTTAATCACACACATCAAAACATTTATACTTACCAGGAAAAAAATAAGAATGAAAAATTCCCCAAATAAAGTATCAAGGGAATAATTGACTATCTAAATGTAAAACCTGGCAGTTATGCAATTACTTTGCCTAATGAAAAACCTTCTGAAAATGTTTCAGTGATTATTTTTACATTTTATTCTTTAAAAGTTTTTTTTTTTTTATAATTGAGCATTCTAATGCTACCCAGAAACAGTTTATTTTTATGGATATACCTTTTATAGAATCAGCCTTTTATAAAACCCTTATATTAACCCCATTTTTATGGGTTGGGGGATGACATCACTGCAACTAATATTAAATTGATCATATCTTAGTGTTTAAATAATGAAATTGTCATTTTTGTAGTTAAAAAAGTGATAATTTTGGCAGTTTTTTATTGTGTAAATTATGTATTAAAGGAGAAGGAAATGGCAATCCACTCTAGTATTCTTGTCTGGGAAATCCCATGGACAGAGGTGCCTGGTGGGCTATAGTCCATGGGGTCAAAAGAGATGGACATGACTTAGTAACTAAACCACCACCACCAAGTATGTATTGAACGAGTATACAGGGAACTAGTCTTTTTATATTCTATATTCCTTGGAATTGGGACCATTTTTAAAAAATAATGCATTAACCTGTTTTTGAAATTATAAAATAATTCTATTAAAGGATTTTGTTTTGTTATTGATGTTTCTTAAGATAATAATATAGCTGCCATATTTGAGTAAGCCATATAAAATTTCAGCTTTAGTGAGTTTTTACTCTAAAGTATTAATTTCTCCAATTGTTTAGTAAAGGATAGAGCATTGTATTCTTGATTTTTAAATACCTTGGAAAAAATTTGATTGAAAGCTTTGCTTAATCTGATACTGCATATGTAAAAAAGAGAACTAATATTGAAAATTAAACCTTAATTTCAATGCCATCTTAATGTCATTAATATATTAACATTAATAAAAGTAAATGTAGCAGAACTCTGATGTCTTCTGTTTCAGACCACATGATGAAATGCATCTGCAATTGTAAGAATAAGCATCAAAAGATGCTTGCTTTTTGGAAAGAAAGCTATGACAAATCTGATATGAAGAATTAGCTTATTGCTGAATACCCTGACACTGGGAAAGATTGAATCAAAAGGAGAAGGTGGCTACAGAGGATGAGATGGTTCGATAGCATCACCAACTCAATGGACATAAACTTGAGCAAACTCTGGGAGACAGTGGAGGTCAGAGGACACTGATGTGCTATAGTCCATGGGGTCACAAAGAGTCGGACATGACTTAGCTACTGAACAATAAAAACATTACATAATTGAAGATTTAAGATCTTTACATATATCACCACTACATGTTGGATGAATGTGAACATTAGAAAAATATTGAAGCAGTCTTTGAAGTAATTTTTGTTTGTTTGCTACAATGAGAACTATGGATGGAGGAGCCTGGTAGGCTGCAGTCCATGGGGTCGCTAAGAGTCAGACACTACTGAGCGTCTTCACTTTCATGCATTGAGAAGGAAATGACAACCCACTCCAGTGTTCTTGCCTGGAGAATCCCAGGGATGGGGGAGCCTTGTGGGCTGCCATCTATGAGGTCACACAGAGTCGGACACGACTGAAGCGACTTAGCAGCAGCAGCAAAAATGAGAACTGACAAATAGATAGAACAAATGGAGCTTGTGAAAGAGAAGAGTAATCACATTTGTTTCTAAGAAAGATGACTCAATCACAACTGTGATGACAGAGAAAAATTAGAGAAAGACACAGAGAGATAGACACTCATGGCAGAGAACCCAGTGAAAAGGCAAGTCCATTATTCCACCCAGAAATAAATACCACTCAGAATATTAGAGGTAAGTGATGAGATTAGAGATGAAAATTTTTATGAATTAGTTTCTGGTTGGGCTGCCCATTTAGCTCAGCTGGTAAAGAATTGCCTGTAATGTGGGAGACCTGGATTCCCAACCCATGGGAAGATCCCCTGAAGAAGGGGAAAGCTACCCACTTAAGTATTCTGGCCTGTAGAATTCCACAGACTGTATAGTCCATGGGGTTGCAATGAGTCAGACACAACTGAGCGGCTTTCATTTTCACTTTATTTTCAGTACCTGATTAGATGTTGGAGATCAGAGAGTGGTCCTACACAGGATAAATCTCTGATGTATGCCCTGGTTAGAGATTAATGGCATCCATTAAAATTAGGTAAAAGACCAAGTTTAATGAAGAATATAATTATTCCTATAATTGATCCTAGGTCTATGGATTGCTGGTGTGTCCTTGGGAACATGACTTGTATTTTATGTGACTTGGTTCTCAATCTTTTATAATAGCTTAGAAATAGCTATGTGACAACTTTGTCAAGATTTTTAAGTTAGATGACACATGTTAAGCACTGTTTCCCAAACTGGTTCTGTTCAGTTCAGTTGCTCAGTCATATCTGACTCTCTGACACCATGGCCAAACTGGTTAGCACATTGGAATCACTGAAGATCACTGCTGCTGGAGACTGTGATTTAATCATCGTGGAGTAGAGTCTGGAGTCTGGACGTTTTCAACGAATTTTAGGTGACTCTAACATGCAGACCAGCTAAGGATACATGGTCCAGGTTATGGTGTATGGTAGGGAAGAAAGTGCTAACAGCCATCAGAGTGAGAGACTGCAAAGTGCACTGTGAGGCACAGAAAATAGTGACAATAATCTCCCAAGGAGGGCCTAGGAGCAGATGTCAGTGAATAAACCTGAAGAGTAAAAAGGAAGACTGGGAAGATAAGCAGAGTTATACATATCCAAAGAAGGCATTTATAACCCACAGTGATAAATGTAGCAGGTACTGTGATATGGGACTATGTAAATGAACCCAGTGGCTTTGGAAACTAGTAAAATACTGGTGACACCAGTCAAGAGTATTTTCAACAAAGTGGAGAAAATAATAACTAGATTTCATTTGACTCAGGAATGAGCAGGGAGTGTGGAATTAAGAACAGAAAACTTTCAAGAAGTCAGAAAAGTAGAGAAAAGAACACTATAGTGTTGGTTCAGCCAGGAACACTATGTTCTAAATAGGTGATATCAATCTTGAGTTGAATTGAAAATCTGAGTTGATGAGAGATATAGGGTTAATATTTCAGAGTAAGAACATACGATATCAGAGATAATGAGTCAGGTTCAAGAGACAGGCAAGGCTCTGTCTGGGAGACACTTGATGAAGGAATGGAATGAGAAATTAGATTTGATGTGAGCGTAATGTAATTCTAAAGCAGGAAGAAGGCAATGGCACCCCACTCCAGTACTCTTGCCTGGAGAATTCCACGGATGGAGGAGCCTGGTAGGCTGCAGTCCATTGGGTCACGAAGGGTCAGACACGACTGAGCGACTTCACTTTCATGCATTGGAGAAGGAAATGACAACCCACTCCAGTGTTCTTGCCTGGAGAAACCCAGGGACAGAGGAGCCTGGTGGGCTGCCATCTATGGGGTCGCACAGAATCAGACACGACTGAAGTGACTTAGCAGCAGCAGCAGCAGAAATCTTATTTTACCCATTAAGAAAACAGTTATAACAACTCAGGCTCAGGGAGTTTTAACAACTTACCTGTGATTGTTCAATGGCATAAATAGAATTTGTGGCTAAAGTATGGTGACATGATTTACTACCCACCCAAGGGACACTTTCAAAAGTATTAAAATGCTAAACTAGGACAACAGTTATAATTCTGAACTATACTGGGCAAACCTGGATATATGCACATCTTACATATGAAGTGTTAGGAAGCCCAGTGAAGGCAAAAATTAGTCTATATTTCCATTTTATAGATGGGCTTTTGTGTTATCACAGTAGTTTAGAATATTATGGGCTTAGATATATTGTGATTGAAGGGGGCACTGGGCCTTTCAGGGTCTCCCAAAATATGAGAGCATTCTCTATACATTAGATTCACCATAAGTTCCCTAATAATTTCTCTATTCATCAGTTCTATAATCTATTGAAAACTTTTAAAAGCTTTACCAGTATTCTTATTGTTCATTCTTAAAGCTCATTTACCACAAAAGCCAACTGCCTACTATTCATAGCAGAAAGCATAACCTACACTCCTACCTGTTCAGTTCAGTTCAATTCAATTCAGTCACGCAGTCCTGTCTGACTCTTTGCGACCCCATGGACTACAGCAAGGCAGGCCTCCCTGTCCATCACCAACTCCCAGAGTTTACTCAAACTCATGTGCATTGAGTTGGTGATGACATCCAATCATCTCATCCTCTGTTGTCCCTTTCTTCTCCTGCCTTCAATCTTTCCAGCATCAGGGTCTTTTCAAATGAGTCAGTTCTTACAATCAGGTGGCCAGAGAATTGGAGTTTCAACAGCAGTTTTTCCAATAAATATTCAGGACTGATTTCCTTTAGGATGGACTGGTTGGATCTCATTGCTCTCCAAGGGACTCTCAAAAATCTTCTCCAACACCACAGTTCAAAACCATCAATTCTTCAGTGCTCAGCTTTCTTTAGAGTCCAAGTCTCACATCCATACATGACTACTGGAAAAACTATAGCTTTGACTAGACAGAACTTTGATGGCAAAGTAATGTCTCTGCATTTTAATATGCTGTCTAGATTGGTCATAACCTTCCTTCTAAAGAGTAAGCATCTTTTAACTACATGTCTTTAGTCACTATGGAAATATAAACTAATTTTTGCCTATTTTTTTATTTTGGAGCCTAAAAATAATGTCTGTCACTGTTTTCATTGTTTCCTGATCTATTTCCCATGATGTAATGGGACCAGATGGCAAGAATACACAGAACTGTACGAAAAAGATCTTCACGACCCAGATCATCACAATGGTGTGATCACTGACCTAGAGCCAGACATCCTGGAATGTCAAGTCAAGTGGGCCTTAGAAAGCATCACTATGAACAAAGCTAGTGGAGGTGATACAATGCCAGTTGAGCTATTACAAATCCTGAAAGACGATGCTGTGAAAGTGCTGCACTCAATATGCCAGAAAATTTGGAAAACTCAGCAGTGGCCACAGGACTGGAAAAGGTCAGTTTTCATTCCAATCCCAAAGAAAGGGAATGCCAGAGAATGCTCAAACTACCACACAATTGCACTCATCTCACATGCTAGTAAAGTAATGCTCAAAATTCTCCAAGCCAGGCTTCAGCAATATGTGAACCGTGAACTTCCTGATGTTCAAGCTGGTTTTAGAAAAGGCAGAGGAACCGGAGATCAAATTGCTAACATCCACTGGATCATGGAAAAAGCAAGAGAGTTCCAGAAAAACATCTATTTCTGCTTTATTAAAAACATCTATTTATGCCAAAGCCTTTGACTGTGTGGATCACAATAAACTGTGGAAAATTCTGAAAGAGATGGGAATACCAGACCACCTGATCTACCTCTTGAGAAATTTGTATGCAGGTCAGGAAGCAACAGTTAGAACTGGACATGGAACAACAGACTGGTTCCAAATAGAAAAAGGAGTACGTCAAGGCTGCATATTGTCACCCTGTTTATTTAACTTCTATGCAGAGTACATCATGAGAAACGCTGGGCTGGAAGAAACACAAGCTGGAATCAAGATTGCCGGGAGAAATATCAATAACCTCAAATATGCAGATGACACCGCCCTTATGGCAGAAAGTGAAGAGGAACTAAAAAGCCTCTTGATGAAAGTGAAAGTAGAGAGTGAAAAAGTTGGCTTAAAGCTCAACATTCAGAAAACGAAGTTCATGGCATCCGGTCCCATCACTTCATGGGAAATAGATGGGGAAACAGTGGAAACAGTGGCACACTTTATTTTTCTGGGCTCCAAAATCACTACAGATGGTGACTGCAGCCATGAAATTAAAAGATGCTTACTCCTTGGAAGGAAAGTTGACCAACCTAGATAGCATATTCAAAAGCAGAGACATTACTTTGCCAACAAAGGTTCATCTAGTCACGGCTATGGTTTTTCCTGTGGTTATGTATGGATGTGAGAGTTGGACTGTGAAGAAGGCTGAGCAGCGAAGAGTTGATGCTTTTGAACTGTGGTGTTGGAGAAGACTCTTGAGAGTCTCTTGGACGCAAGGAGATCCAACCAGTCCATTCTGAAGGAGATCAGCCCTGGGATTTCTTTGGAAGGAATGATGCTGAAGCTGAAACTCCCGTACTTTGGCCACCTCATGCGAAGAGCTGACTCATTGGAAAAGACTCTGATGCTGGGAGGGATTGGGGGTAAGAGGGGAAGGGGATGACAGAGGATGAGATGACTGACTCAATGGACGTGAGTCTCAGTGAACTCTGGGAGTTGGTGATGTACAGGGAGGCCTGGCGTGCTGCGATTCATGGGGTCACAAAGAGTCAGATAGGACTGAGTGACTGATCTGATCTTATCTGTTCTGAATGGGACCAGATGTCATGATCTTAGTTTTCTGAATGTTGAGCTTTAAGTCAACTTTTTCACTCTTCTCTTTCACGTTCATCAAGAGGCTCTTTAGTTCTTCTTTGCTTTCTGCCATAAGGGTGGTGTCATCTGCATATCTGGGGTTATTGATATTTTCCTTCAAATCTTGATTCCAGCTTGTGCTTCATCCAGCACAGCATTTATCATGATGTATTTTGCATATAAGTTAAAAAATCAGGGGGACAATATACAGCCTTGATGTACTCCTTTACCTATTTGGAACCAGTCAGTTGTTCTGTCCAATACTAACTGCTGCTTCCTGACCTGCATACAGATTTCTCAGGAGGCAGGTGAGTTGGTCTGGTATTCCCATCTTTTGAAGAATTTCCCACAGTTTATTGTGATCCACACAGTCAAAGGCTTTGGCATAGTTAATAAAGCAGAAATAGATGTTGTTCTGGAACACTCTTGCTTTTTTGATGATCCAACAGATGTTGGCAATTTGATCTCTGATTCTTCTGCCTTTTCTAAATCCAGCCTGAACATCTAGAAGTTCATGTACTGTTGAAGCCTTGCTTGCAGAATTTTGAGCATTTCTTTGCTAGCATGTGAAATGAGTGCAACTGTGTGGTAGTTGAGTATCCTATGGTATTGTCTTTATTTGGGATTGGAATGAAAACTGACCTTTTGCAGTCTTGTGGCCAAAGCTGAATTTTCCACATTTGCTGGCATGTTGTGTGCAACACTTTAACAGCATCATCTTTTAGGATTTGAAATAGCTCAACTGGAATTCCATCACCTCCACTAGCTTTGTTCATAGTGATGCTTCCTAAGGCCCACTTGACTTTGAATTCCAGGATGCCTGGCTCTAGATGAGTGGTCACACCATTGTGGTTATCTGGATCATGAAAATCTTTTTTGTATAGTTCTTCTGTGCTTTCTTGTCACCTCTTCTTAGTATCTTCTGCTTCTCTTAGGTCCATACCATTTCTGTCCTTTATTGTGCCCATTTTTGCCTGAAAATTTCCCTTGGTATCTTTAATTTTCTTGAAGAGACCTCTAGTCTTTCCCATTCTACATCTCATGATCATCATTTTCCTAAAAGGCTTAGTGATCTTGCTGAAAGTAGTGCTTTCTGAAGGCCATAATTTCAGACAAAATAAAAAGTGAAATAATGATGGTTTTGCCCAAAGATTTTAGACAAACATTCAACCTTTCCAAAGGCCTCATAATACTTAACAATTAACTGCAGCCATTTGATCTCATGCTTTTAGTACAAGTTACTTTTGTGTCCAGCACTACAGTACAAGGTACTCAGTTATTATTTTTATAGCAGAGTCCGCATGTGTTCACTAGCACCATAGTTACCCCAGGAAATAAATTATATCAGAGACTCTGCTGTTTAAAGGGTTACATGCATAACAATAAATCAGTGACAATGAGTTGTGATTCAAGTGACCTTAAATTAAATCTAAGCTACTATAATAAGCAGAATGATACCCTTAGCTCCAAGTATTGTCAAAGTGCATACAGTTTTTTTTTTTTTTTTCTTTAAGTGACAAAATTACCTATCACTGTCAGTTATCTCCAGCATGGAGGAGACATTGAAAATTAGATGCTCTGAATGGACCAGTGAGTCATATATTAGACATTGCTCTCATTTTCGCCTTTTTGGTAAACTTGGAATAGAAATCAGAGTGGGTTAATTTTTGGTTGTTTTGCTTTAAATTTTTAGTGTTATAAAAAATATCAAAGTATTTTATACGGTTTTCATGATAACTAAGTCATACCCAATATTTACAAAACTTATTCTGTGGAGGTCAAAATGCTTTATATCTTAAAGAATCTCCATTAAACACACACACTCACACTCTCAGACATACAGAAATTAATGTGGTTTTCTTCCCATTGTATACAGCCTGTAAGATGAGAAATTCACCAGCTTTAATTCCTTTGTCTCATCACTTGTTTCTCATCTGTACTTGGCCTGTTTCTCCTAGGGGACGTGGGGGAGCCATTCCTCCTCCCCCACCACCTGGACGAGGCATTCTCACCCCTCGAGGGACCACTGTGACCCGTGGTGCTCTTCCAGTGCCCCCTATAGCGAGAGGCGTTCCTACCCCGCGAGCCCGGGGGTCACCCACCATGCCAGGATACAGGGCACCCCCTCTGCCAGCCCACAAGGGGTATGAAGCGTATGTAAGTACTCTTGAGAAATCAGTTGTTAGGAGGAGTTGAACTGGTTGGGCATCAAGCTAATCTTCAAAGACATTCATATACCATCAGTATAGTAGATGATGTTTGTTGCAGGAAACAAGTGTCATTTGCAACAGAATGTAGTAGTGCATTTAAATGAGGCCATTTTGTAAAAAGCTTTCATTGTACAGGTTCCATCACTTGTTATTACCAGTTAAATAGCTTACATTTTAAGAAACAAACTATCTTGGGGTTTTCTTATATTTAGAAGACTTGAGTCATTTCAAAAAGAAATAATTATGAACATAATGTGAATAGTCATTATGTAGAAGATTCTCCTGGGACATGATAAAGATGAATATAACTCAGAAATATTTGACAAATATAATGTGATTATATTACAAACTTTGTTAGTAATTTAAGACCATGTGGTTGGTTTTTCATTTAAATATCCTACTCTCTGAGCGTATGAAAGATAAGGAATTGGCAGGTGTGAATTCAGAGCTCAGTACAGAATGAATATATGAATTGCAGTGTCTCTAAGTACCTCTTCCCCTTCTAATCCTCTGTATTACATTACACTCCCTTTGAACCTTTCACCTGAGTTGTTAACTTTCTGCTGATCACGTGTTTTACTTTCTGTCTCCATTTCTCCTACTGGATTGTGAAACTTGTTAAAAGGGGTAGTTTCCTATTCACTTTTGGAACTATAATAAGTCCACTGTAAAAGTTTGATTGAATTGACACAACCAGATTATCATCCTATGAAACAGATACATTTTGCCTTTAACCTCTCCAAGATGTCCATCCACTAACCTAGGTGTTTGCTTCATTCTAACATAGATACACTGTCCTTTGTGAATTATTAGTTATATAAACTCTTCAGGGACAGTTAGCATCACATTCTATTCATTGAAAGCATATAAATATTTTATGAATTGGTCAATAATCAAGCAAAACTTAATCCTAAAATAAAGTAAAAATGTTTGCTAGGCATCTCTAAGAACTTTAATGGTTAGAGCATGTTAGTTTTTAGGAAAGTTACTGATTAAATATGAAACATGGAATAATGTCTCTAAGAGTGAAGAAAAATATTAAGTTTAATGATCCATTTCTATGGGAAAATGGAAATGTGTTCATCTAAGTATCTTTTGTACAACATCAGCTATCAATATTTAAAATCTTAGTCTGAAAAATTGAAAAATCTGCAGCAGATGTTGTATTCTACCTTCTGAACAAGCCCATAGGTCTAGAAACTTAGAACCTGGTCCTGGTCCTACTGTCTCTTCAGTAAGACATATGTACTGCTTCAGAAATAAGTGCTTTTTAAATGAATGAATGAATAATCCACAATAGGGACAGTGGAATTGTTTTATTTTGTTTTGTTTTTCTTCTTTTTTTAATCTCTGAGGAACTAGGTCTACCACATTCATGTGTATGGACACTATGATGTTTTTGTCTACCAAACAGAAAGCTAAACAGTCAGATCTTTATCTCAAAAATTAAAAGAGAGAAATAGTAGTCAACATTGTTATCAATAAATAAATTTACAGCACTTATATGGCACAATAAAAGAGAACAAGATTTGAAAAACTGTAGTCTTTCATGTAGCTACAAAAGCATTGTGGCCTTTCACATTCATTCCAATTTGTAGTGAATAAATCAAGGAATGCAAGGCAAAAACAGTAAGCTGCAAAGGCATAAAGATTTTACGGAAACATGAGTATATTCTGAAAAAGGTTATATTCTGAATTGGAAATTTTAGGAGGATGGTTCTTATAGTAAGTAAAGAAAGTATGTCGAGCCTTGTAAATCTGATTTTTTTAAAACTTAAAGTATCAATTCGTTCATTCACTCAGGTTTCAGTAAACCTCTGAGTCTAGATCAAGGGTCTGCATCTGTATAAGCACATCCATGGTTAAGGAAACAGCAAGCAGAAAGGCACTGGGAAGAATCTGCTCAAAATGTTTGGGGGTCAGCTAGGAAAACATCAGAGCTAGAGAGTATGTGGGGGAGACAGAGAAGGACAAGGGTGGGGCAGGCCAATTCATGTTGCTGTTGGAGAGTTTGAGGCAGGAAAGCCACATGAGCAGGTTTATGTTTTAAAAGATTTCTTCTGTACACATTGCAGTGGACAGAATATGCAATGAGATGGATGCAGGAATAGAAACAAGGAGGCTAGTGACATCCCCATGGACAGAACAAGGCTCAGAGGGGTGAGAAGAGATCTATTCTGAGTCTATGGAAATGATCTAGAAGGATTTGATGATGGCACAGAGGGAGAATGTGTGTAAACAGAAAGGAGTAAAAGATAACTTTGTGAAGTTTTGTGAAACGCAGGTTAAACTTACCAACCAGATAAAATTGAGGTGTCATTTGTTGAATTGAGTACAGGGTGGTGGGGGTGGAGGGAATGGAAAGGTCATTGGAGAGCTAGTGGTGTTTGGCTTTCAGGAAAGTCTGTAGTGTTGCTGGGTGGACCTTACCTGGCTTTCAAAACAGAAAGCAGCATCCCACAGTTTGAATTCTAACTGTGTCATTAGCTGTGTAATTTAGAACACTCTGGGTCCTGGATTTCCTCTTCTATAAAATGGGGATAATCATTTCAGCCTCACAAGACTGCACTGAATATTAGAAATAAACATCCATAAGCACTTAAAACATGAGTATTCATGAGTACCCTGAAGATTATAGACAGTAAATAAGAAGTAACTATTATAAAAATTTCATTATGTATCATACTCTACAGTTTCTCCCTAGGTAAATTATGGACCCACTGAAGTCACAAATATTTAGGTACTTTTTGTAAATTAACTGGGCAAATTAGTTGTTTTCAAATAGAGAAGCTCTATCATCTTCTTTTAATGATAAATAAATAATTGAACAAACAAACCTGGGGGGTGCTGTGTTGATGAAAACATTCACTAAACTATCTATAATAGGAATAAAATAGAGTTTTATTTGAGCCAAACTTAAGACAATAACCCAGAAGACAGCTTCCAAGATTACTCTCAAGAACTGTTCAGGATAAGCAGGGTTTTCAGCATAGTTTTATGTCTTGTCAGAGGAAGGAGCACCAAACAATTTAGAGATTCTTCCCTTCAAGTTTTCTGAAAAGCCAGATCAACATATACACAGGTAGTCAGCATGGCCTTGGCACATGCAAAGGGAATCTTTATCAACCAGCAGGACTAACACTGGTGTCCTGGGAAGGGAAGCATTTAATCTTATTGTAAACTTGGACATTTTTTTACTTCTGGTCAATGCACTCTTTTCTTTAATAATTAAAGCAGATATACAATGTATGTTATCAAACTGACTGTTCTAGTTAGCAAAAAAGTCAAGTTAACGTTTATAGGCCAGAATGACTTCCCTACACCTCAGCATGTGAGCATTGCTTTTATCAGGTGTCATGAAGTCCAGTAATAGGAATGCCATCAGGGCTGAAGAAACAGCTAGACTGAGGCACTGGATTGTCTCCCCACATTTCCTCTCTATTTTATGTGCCCATATGTTTTCATCCCATGCTAACATACAGACTGGATATTTGGCTTCTCTGGTCAACTTGGCTCAGCTCGTGGTGAAATATGTCCACCCTAGGACTGCCACATCTACACGTCCAGTTCTCCTCACCTGCAGATACTGGCTGGCTGGCTGAATAGAATTCAGATACTTAGGTAGGAGAATCATATTCACTTGGGCATGCCAGGTGTCTATGACTATAGAACAAGAGTTTCAGGAAATCAGATCTGGGATCTACACTCATTAGCCACCAGTGACATGGGCGGTTCAGGTGTGAAGTTCACTGATACAAGTTCATGGATACAAGCACAGTTCCTGGGGACTCAGCTCCAAGTGTCATATGGAGAGACATTAGTTTCCACAGAAGGAGAAAAATATTATAAATTTTGCAGATATCCTAACTATACCTTTAATAGCATACTGTTGATAATAAGTAAAAGGAGATATTATCTCTTAAAAAACATATTTTATTAAAACCTGTCATATTTTCATTTTTTCTATAAATAATCCAATGAATACATACAAAGTTGAACACTTGGCTGATAATCTCTGACACTAGTCTTTGATATCTCCATCCAAACATTCAAAGGCTGCTGCTCTCTGCTTTAATTTTAAACAATTGATTCCTCTTAAACAAAAGTTTAAGTGTCTCAGTAGCAAAATAACAGGACCATGATAAGTTTATGGTGCAAATATCAAAGGAGTTCTTCACTTTAAGATAAAATTTCTTAGACAAGTTTCCCTTTATTATAAATGACACTACAGAGCAATTCACTCTTCACATTTTTCTTCCTTCCCTGCTAAGGCTCTGGTCACATGACTGTCTACAGGTGGCCAGATCATCTCTTTGTGGCTCACCATCAATGAGACTGCTGTTTAAAACCATCATTAGTATTAGACATTACTTTGCTGATAAAGGTTCGTCTTGTCAAAGCTATGGTTTTTCATTTCTTTTTTTTTTAAATTAATTTTTGAAGGATAATTGCTTTGTAGAATTTTGCTGTTTTCTGTAAAACCTCAACATGAATCCGCCATAGGTATACATATATATCCTCCCTTTTGAAACTCCCTCCCATCTCCCTCCCCATCCCACCCCCCTAGTTTGATACAGAGTCTCTGTTTGAGTGTCCTGAGCCATACAGCAAATTCTCATTGGCTATCTATTTCATATATGGTAACGTAAGTTTCCATGTTACTCTTTCTGTACATCTCACCCTCTCCTCCCCTCTCCCCATGTTCATAAGTCTATTCTCTATGGCTGTTTCTCCATTGTTGCCCTGTAAATAAATTAGTACCATTTTTCTAGATTCCGTATATATGTGTTAGAATACGGTATTTATCTTTCTCTTTCTGACTCACTTCACTCTGTATAATGATTCTAGGTTCATCCACCTCATTAGAACTGACTCAAATGCATTCTTTTTATGGCTGAGTAATATTTCACTGTGTACATATGCCAAAAATTCTTTATCCATTCATCTAATGATGGACATCTAGGTAGCTTCCATGTTCTAGCTACTGTAAATAGTGCTGCAGTGAACAATGGGATACATGTGACTCTTTCAGTTTTGGTTTCCTCAAGGTATATGGCAAGGGGTAGAATTGTTGGGTCATATGGAAGCAACAGTTAGAACTGGCCATGGAACAATAGACAGGTTCCAAATAGGAAAAGGAGTATATCAAGGCTGTATATTGTCACCCTGCTTATTTAACTTATATGCAGAGTACATGAGAAATGCTGGGCTGGAAGAAGCACAAGCTGGAATCAAGATTGCCAGGAGAAATATCAATAACCTCAGATATGCAGATGACACCACCCTTATGGCAGAAAGTGAAGAGGAACTAAAAAGCCTCTTGATGAAGGTGAAAGAGGAGAGTGAAAAAGCTGGCTTAAAGCTCAACACTCAGAAAACGAAGATCATGGCATCGGGTCCCATCACTTCATGGGAAATAGATGGGGAAACGGGGGAAACAGTGTCAGACTTTATTTTTCTGGGCTCCAAATCACTGCAGATGGTGACTGGAGCCATGACATTAAAAGACGCTTACTCCTTGGAAAGAAAGTTATGTCCAACCTAGATAGCATATTCAAAAGCAGAGACATTACTTTGCCAACAAAGGTCCATCTAGTCAAGGCTATGGTTTTTCCAGTGGTCATGTATGGATGTGAGAGTTGGACTGTGAAGAAGGCTGAGCGCCAAAGAAGTGATGCTTTTTAACTGTGGTGTTGGAGAAGACTCTTGAGAGTCCCTTGGACTGCAAGGAGATCCAACCAGTCCATTCTGAAAATCAGCCCTGGGATTTCTTTGGAAGGAATGATGCTGAAGCTGAAGCTCCAGTACTTTGGCCACCTCATGAGAAGAGTTGACTCATTGGAAAAGACTCTGATGCTGGTAGGGGTTGAGGGCAGGAGGAGAAGGGGACGACAGAGGATGGGATGGCTGGATGGCATCACTGACTAGATGGACATGAGTCTGAGTGAACTCTGGGAGTTGGTGATGGACAGGGAGGCCTGGCGTGCTGCGATTCATGGGTTTGCAAAGAGTCGGACACGACTGAGTGACTGAACTGAACCGAACTGTATAATGAGCAACGTTGAGCATCTTTTCATGTGTTTGTTAGCCATCTGTATGTATTCTTTGGAGAAGAATAGTCTTTAGGTTTAGGCCTTTTCCCCACTTTTTGATTAGGTTGTTTATTTTTCTGGTATTGAGTTGCATGAGCTGCTTGTATATTTTGGAAATTAATCCTTTGTCAGTTGTTTCCTTTGCTATTGTTTTTTTTTTCCCATTCTGAGGTTTTTTTTTTTTTTCCACATTGCTTAGAGTTTCCTTTGATGTGAAAAAGCTTTTAAGTTTAATCAGGTCCCAGTTGTTTACTTTTGTTTTTATTTGTATTACTCTAGGAGGTGGATCATAGGCGATCTTGCATTGATTTATGTCATCGAGTGTTTTGCCTATGTTTTCCTCTAAAAGTTTTCTAGTTTCTGATCTTACATTTAGGTTTTTAATCCATTTTGAGTTTATCTTTGTGTATGGAATTAGGAAGTGTTCTACTTTCACTCTTTTACATATGGCTGTCCAGTATTCCCAGCACCATTTATTGAAGAGGCTGTCTTTGCCCCATTGAATATTCTTGCTCCATTTGTCAAAAATAAAGTACCCATAGATGGATGAGTTTATTTCTGGGCTTTCTATCTTGTTTATTTGGTCTATATTTCTATTTTTGTGCCAGTACCATACTGTCTTGATGACTGTAGCTTTGTAGTATAACCTGAAGTCATTAAGCTTGTTCTCTCCAGCTCCAATCTCCTTTCTCAAGACTGCTTTGGCTATTCGGGGTCTTTTGTGTTTCCATATGAATTCTGAATTTTTTTGTTCCAGTTCTGTGAAAAATGCCATTGGAAATTTTATAGAGATCTAATAGAATCAGTAGATATCATTTGATAGTATAGTCATTCTCAAAATATTGATTCTTTCTACCCAGGAACAATGAATATCCCTCCATCTGTTTATGTCATCTTTGATTTTTTTCATTAGTGTCTTATAATTTTATGTGTGTAGTTCTTTCATCTCCTTCAGTTCAGTTCAGTCACTCAATCGTGTCTGACTCTTTGCAACCCCATGAATCACAGCACGCCAGGCCTCCCTGTCCAACACCGACTCCCAGAGTTCACCCAAACTCATGTCCATCGAGTTGGTGATGGCATCCAGCCGTCTCATCGTCTGTTGTCCCCTTCTCCTCCTGCCCCCAATCCCTCCCAGGATCAGGGTCTCTTTCAATGAGCCAACTCTTTTCATGAGGTGGCCAAAGTATTGGAGTTTCAGCTTTAGCATCATTCCTTCCAAAGAAATCCCAGGGCTGATCTCCTTTAGAATGGATTGGTTGAATCTCCCTGTAGTCCAAGAGACTCTCAAGAGTCCTCCAACACCACAGTTCAAAAGCATCAGTTCTTTGGTGCTCAACTTTCCTCACAGTCCAACTCTCACATCCATACATGACCACTGGAAAAATCATAGCCTTGACTAGATGGACCTTTTTTGGCAAAGTCTTTGCTTTTGAATATGCTATCTAGATTGGTCATAACTTTCCTTCCAAGGAGTAAGCATCTTTTAATTTCATGGCTGCAATCACCATCTGCAGTGATTTTGGAGCCCCCCCAAAATAAAGTCTGACACTGTTTCCACTGTTTCCCCTTCTATTTCCCATGTAGTGATTGGACCAGATGCCTACGTTTATTCCTAGATATCTAATGCTTTTTTTTGCAGTGGTGAATGGGATTGATTCTTTAATTGCTCTTTCTGATTTTCAGTGTTAATATCTAGAAATGCAACTGAGTTCTCCGTATTGATTTTGTATTCCACAACTTTGCTAAATTCACTTATTAGCTGTAATAGTTTTCTGATACTATCTTTAGGGTTTTCTATGTGCAGTATCATGTTATCTGCAAACAGTGAGAGCTTTAGTTCTTCTTTTCTGATCTGGATTCTTTTTTATTTCTTTTTCTTCTCTGATTGCTGTCACTTGGATTTCTAGAACTATGTTGAATAACAGTGGTGAAAGTGGACAGTTTTGTCGTGATCCTGATCTTAGGGGGAATGCTTTCAGTTTTTCACCATTGAGAATAATTTTTGCTGTAGGCTTATCATACCGGGCCTTTACTATGTCGAGGTAGGTTCCTTCTATGCCCATTTTTTGAAGAACTTTAATCATAAATAGGTGCTTAATTTTGTCAAAGGCTTTATCTGCATCTATTGAGATGATCATGTGGTTTTTATCTTTGTTTATTAATATAGTGTATCACATTGTTTGATTTGCATATATTGAAGAATGCTTGCATCTCTGGAATAATACCAACCTGATCATGGTGTATGAGCTTTTTGATGTGTTGCTCAATTCTGTTTGCTAAAATTTTGTTGAGGATTTTTGCATCTATGTTCATCAGTGATGTTGGCCTGTAGTTTCCTTTTTTTGTGTGTTGTCTTCATCTGGTTTTGGTATCAGGATGATGGTGGCCTCGAAGAATGAATTTGGAAGTGTTCCTTCCTCTGCAATTTTTTGAAAGACTTTTAGAAGGATAGGCATTAGCTCTTTTCTAAATGTTTGATAGACTTCTGTGAAGCCATCTGGTCCTGGGCTTTTGGGGGAGGTTTTTTTTTTTTTTTTTTTTTATCACAGCTTCAATTTCAGTGCTTATAATTGGGTTGTTCATAATTTCTATTTCTTCCTGGTTCAGTGTTGAAAGATTCAACTTTTCTAAGAATGTGTCCATTTATTCCAGGTTATATATTGTATTGCCATATACTTGTTCACAGTATTCTCTTATAATCCCTTATATTTCTGCAAGTCTGTTGTAACCTCTCCTTTTTCATTTCTAATTTTTTTAAATATTTATTTGTGTTTTTTTTTAATTTTATTTTATTTTTAAACTTTACAAATTGTATTAGTTTTGCCAAATATCAAAATGAATCCGCCACAGGTATACACGTGTTCCCCATCCTGAACCCTCCTCCCTCCTCCCTCCCCATACAATCTCTCTGGGTCGTCCCAGTGCACTAGCCCCAAGCACCCAGTATCGTGCATCGAACCTGGACTGGCAACTCGTTTCATACATGGTATTATACATGTTTCAATGCCATTCTCCCAAATCTCCCCACCCTCTCCCTCTGCAACAGAGTCCATAAGACTGTTCTATACATCAGTGTCTCTTTTGCTGTCTTGTACACAGGGTTATTGTTAGCATCTTTCTAAATTCCATATATATGCATTAGTATACTGTATTGGTATTTTTCTTTCTGGCTTTCTTCACTCTGTATAATAGGCTCCAGTTTCATCCACCTCATTAGAACTGATTCAAATGTATTCTTTTTAATGGCTGAGTAATACTCCATTGTGTATATGTACCACAGCTTTCTTATCCATTCATCTGCTGATGGGCATCTAGGTTGCTTCCATGTCTTGGCTATTATAAAAAGTGCTGCAGTAAACATTGGGGTACACGTGTCTCTTTCAGTTCTGGTTTCCTCAGTGTGTATGCCCAGCAGTGGGATTGCTGGATCACAAGGCAGTTCTATTTCTAGTTTTTTTAAGGAATCTCCACACTGTTGTCCATAGTGGCTGTACTAGTTTGCATTCCCACCAACAGTGTAAGACAGTTCCCTTTTCTCCACACCCTCTCCAGCATTTATTGCTTGTAGACTTTTGGATCGCAGCCATTCTGACTGGTGTGAAATGGTACCTCATAGTGGTTTTGATTTGCATTTCTCTGATAATGAGTGATGTTGAGCATCTTTTCATGTGTTTGTTAGCCATCTGTATGTCTTCTTTGGAGAAATGTCTATTTAGTTCTTTGGCCCATTTTTTGATTGGGTCATTTACTTTTCTGGAGTTGAGCTGTAGGAGTTGCTTGTATATTTTTGAGATTAGTTGTTTGTCAGTTGCTTCATTTGCTATTATTTTCTCCAATTCTGAAGGCTGCCTTTTCACCTTGTTTATAGTTTCGTTTGTTGTGCAGAAGCTTTTAAGTTTAATTAGGTCCCATTTGTTTATTTTTGCTTTTATTTCCAATATTCTGGGAGGTGGGTCATCGAGGATCCTGCTGTGATGTATGTCAGAGAGTGTTTTGCTATGTTCTCCTCTAGGAGTTTTATAGTTTCTGGTCTTATGTTGAGATCTTTAATCCATTTTGAGTTTATTTTTGTGTATCGTGTTAGAAAGTGTTCTAGTTTCATTCTTTTACAAGTGGTTGACCAGATTTCCCAGCACCACTTGTTAAAGAGATTGTCTTTAATCCATTGTATATTCTTGCCTCCTTTGTCAAAGATAAGATGTCCATATGTACGTGGATTTATCTCTGGGCTTTCTGTTTTGTTCCATTGATCAATATTTCTGTCTTTGTGCCAGTACCATACTGTCTTGATAACTGTGGCTTTGTAGTAGAGCCTGAAGTCAGGTAGGTTGATTCCTCCAGTTCCATTCTTCTTTCTCAAGATAGCTTTGGCTATTCAAGGTTTTTTTGTATTTCCATACAAATTGTGAAATTATTTGTTCTAGCTCTGTGAAGAATACCATTGGTAGCTTGATAGAGATTGCATTGAATCTGTAAATTGCTTTGGGTAGTATACTCATTTTAACTATATTGATTCTTCCAATCCATGAACATTGTATACTTCTCCATCTATTAGTGTCCTCTTTGATTTCTTTCCCCAGTGTTCTATAGTTTTCTATATATAGGTCTTTAGTTTCTCTAGGTAGATATATTCCTAAGTATTTTATTCTTTCCATTGCAATGGTGAATGGAATTGTTTCCTTAATTTCTCTTTCTGTTTTCTCATTATTAGTGTATAATAATGAAAGGGATTTCTGTGTGTTGATTTTATATGGTGCAACTTTACTATAATCATTGATTAGTTCTAGTAATTTTCTGGTGGAGTCTTTAGGGTTTTCTATGTAGAGGATCATGTCATCTGCAAATAGTGAGAGTTTTACTTCTTCTTTTCCAACTTGGATTCCTTTTATTTCTTTTTCTGCTCTGATTGCTGTGGCCAAAACTTCCAAAACTATGTTGAATAGTAATGGTGAAAGTGGGCACCCTTGTCTTGTTCCTGACTTTACAGGGAATTCTTTCAATTTTTCAACATTGAGGATAATGTTTGCTGTGGGTTTGTCATATATAGCTTTTATTATGTTGAGGTATGTTCCTTCTATTCCTGCTTTCTGGAGAGTTCTTATCATAAATGGATGTTGAATTTCGTCAAAGGCTTTCTCGCATCTATTGAGATAATCATATGGTTTTTATTTTTCAGTTTGTTAATGTGTATTACATTGATTGATTTGTGGATATTGAAGAATCCTTGCATCCCTGGGATAAAGCCCACTTGGTCATGGTGTATGATCTTTTTAATGTGTTCTTGGATTCTGATTGCTAGAATTTTGTTAAGGATTTTTGCATCTATGTTCATCAGTGATATTGGCCTGTAGTTTTCTTTTTTTGTGGCATCTTTGTCAGGTTTTAGTATTAGGGTGATGGTGGCCTCATAGAATGAGTTTGGAAGTTTACCTTCCTCTGCACTTTTCTGGAAGAGTTTGAGCAGGATAGGTGTTAGCTCTTCTCTAAATTTTTCGTAGAATTCAGCTGTGAAGCCGTCTGGGCCTGGGCTTTTGTCTGCTGGAAGATTTTTGATTACAGTTTCAGTTTCCATGCTTGTGATGGGTCTGTTAAGATTTTCTATTTCTTCCTGGTCCAGTTTTGGAAAGTTGTACTTTTCTAAGAATTTGTCCATTTCTTCCACGTTGTCCATTTTATTGGCATATAATTGTTGATAGTAGTCTCTTATGATCCTTTGTATTTCTGTGTTGTCTGTTGCGATCTCTCCATTTTCATTTCTAATTTTATTGATTTGATTTTTCTCCCTTTGTTTCTTGATGAGTCTGGCTAATGATTTGTCAATTTTATTTATCCTTTTAAAGAACCAGCTTTTGGTTTTGTTGATTTTTACTATGATCTCTTTTTTTCTTTTGCATTTATTTCTGCCCTAATTTTTAAGATTTCTTTCCTTCTACTAACCCTGGAGTTCTTCATCTCTTCCTTTTTTAGTTGCTTTAGGTGTAGAGTCGGGTTATTTATTTGACTGTTTTCTTGTTTCTTGAGGTATGCCTGTATTGCTATGAACTTTCCCCTTAGGACTTCTTTTACAGTGTCCCACAGGTTTTGGGTCGTTGTGTTTTCATTTTCATTCATTTCTATGCAAATTTTGATTTCTTTTTTGATTTCTTCTGTGATTTGTTGGTTATTCAGCAGTGTGTTGTTCAGCCTCCATATGTTGGAATTTTTAATAGTTTTTCTCCTGTAATTGAGATCTAATCTTACTGCATTGTGGTCAGAAAAGATGCTTGGAATGATTTCTATTTTTTTGAATTTACCAAGGCTAGCTTTATGGCCCAGGATGTGATCTATCCTGGAGAAGGTTCCATGTGTGCCTGAGAAAAAGGTGAAATTCATTGTTTTGGGATGAAATGTCCTATAGATATCAATTAGGTCTAACTGGTCTATTGTATCGTTTAAATTTTGTGTTTCCTTGTTAATTTTCTGTTTAGTTGATCTATCCTTTGATCATTATGTAGTGACCATCTTTGTCTCTTTTCACAGCCTTTGTTTTAAAGTCTATTTTATCTGATATGAGTATTGCTACTCCTGATTTCCTTTGGTCGCTATTTGCATGGAAAATCTTTTTCTAGCCCTTCACTTCCAGTCTGTATGTGACCCCTGCTCTGAGGTTGGTCTCTTGTAGACAACATATGTAGGGGTCTTGTTTTTGTATCCATTCAGCCAGTCTTTGTCTTTTGGTTGGGGCATTCAACCCATTTACGTTTAAAGTAATTACTGATAAGTATGATCACGTTGCCATTTACTTTATTGTTTTGGTTTCGAATTTATACACCGTTTTTGTGTTTCCTGTCTAGAGAATATCCTTTAGTATTTGCTGGAGAGCTGGTTTGGTGGTGCAGAATTCTCTCAGCTTTTGCTTGTCTGAAAAGCTTTTGATTTCTCCTTCATACTTGAATGAGATCCTTGCTGGGTACAATAATCTGGGCTGTAGGTTATTTTCTTTCATCATTTTAAGTATGTCTTGCCATTCCCTCCTGGCTTGAAGAGTTTCTATTGAAAGATCAGCTGTTATCCTTATGGGAATTCCCTTGTGTGTTATTTGTTGTTTTTCCCTGGCTGCTTTTAATATGTGTTCTTTGTGTTTGATCTTTGTTAATTTGATTAATATGTGTCTTGGGGTGTTTCTCCTTGGGTTTATCCTGTTTGGGACTCTCTGGGTTTCTTGGATTTGGGTGATTATTTCCTTCCCCATTTTAGGGAAGTTTTCAACTATTATCTCCTCAAGAATTTTCTCATGGTCTTTCTTTTTGTCTTCTTCTTCTGGGACCCCTATTATTCGAATGTTGTAGCGTTTAATATTGTCCTGGAGGTCTCTGAGATTGTCCTCATTTCTTTTTATTCGTTTTTCTTTTATCCTCTCTGATTCATTTATTTCTGCCATTCTATCTTCTAGTTCACTAATCCTATCTTCTGCCTCTGTTATTCTACTATTTGTCACCTCCAGCGAGTTTTTAATTTCATTTATTGCATTATTCATTATATATTGACTCTTTTTTATTTCTTCTAGGTCCTTGTTAAACCTTTCTTGCATCTTCTCAATCCTTGTCTTCAGGCTATTTATCTGTGATTCCATTTTGATTTCAAGATTTTTGATCAATTTCACTATAATTATTCAGAATTCTTTATCCGATAGATTCCCTATCTCTTCCTCTTTTGTTTGGTTTGGTGGGCATTTATCCTGTTCCTTTATCTGCTGGGTATTCCTCTGTCTCTTCATCTTGTTTAAATTGCTGAGTTTGGGGTGTCCTTTCTGTATTCTGGCAGTTTGTGAAGTTCTCTTTATTGTGGTGTTTCCTCACTGTGTGTGGGTTTTTACAGGTGGCTCATCAAGTTTTCCTGGTTAGGGAAGCTTGTGTTGGTGTTCTGGTGGATGGAGCTGTATTTCTTCTTTCTGGAGTGCAATGAAGTGTCCAGTAATGAGTTATGAGATTTCTATGGTTTTGGGCTGACTTTGGGCAGCCTGTATCTTGAAGCTCAGGGCTGTGTTCCTTTGTTGCTGGAGAATTTGCTTGGTATGTATTGCCCTGGAACTTGTTGGCCCTTGTGTGGTGCTTGGTTTCAGTGTAGGTATGGAGGCGTTTGATGAGCTTCTGTCAATTAATGTTCCCTGGTGTCAGGAGTTCCCTGGAGTCAGGGTTTGGATTTAAGCCTCCTGCTTCCAGTTATTGGTCTTATTTTTACAGTAGTTTCAAAACTTCTCCTTCGATACAGCACCACTGATAAAACACCTACATTAAAGATGAAAAGTTTCTCTACCATGAGGGTCACACAGAGAGGTTCACAGCATTACATGGAGAAGAGAAGAGGGAGCAGGGAGTTAGAGGTGACCCAAATGAGATGAGGTGGAATCAACAGTGGAGAGAGTGGGCTAGCCAATAATCACTTCCTTATGTGCACTCCACAACTGGACCGCTCAGAGATGTTCATGGAGTTATACAGAGACGAGAAGATGGAGGAAGGAGACAGAGATGGCCAGAAGGATAAAAGGGGGGAATGAAAAGGAGGGAGACAAATCCAGCCAGTAATCAATTCCCTAAGTGTTCTCCATCATCTGGAATACACAGAAATTCAGAGTTGGGTAGAGTAGAGAGGGGTTAGGGAGGAAACACAGGCGACCTGGTGGAGAAAAAGGAGAGTCCAAAGGGAGAGACAGCAGTTAAGCCAGTAATCTCTTTCCCTAGTGAAAAATGGGTACTGAAGATTGGATTCTTAAAGGTAAAAAATTGGTAACAAATACATAAAAGCAAAAATTAAAAATCTAGAGTAGAGTTTGGAATTTTAAAAATACGATGTTAAAGAAAAGAAGAAGGAAAAGAAAGAGAGAAAAAACTAACAAACCAAAACAAACAAGGTCGCAAAAATTATAAAGAAAATATAGGTACAAAATTGATAACTAATACCAAAAAGCAAAAGTTAAAAATCTAGAGTAGAGTTTGGAATTTCAAAAATACAGTGTTATAAAAAAAGAAGAAGAAAAAGAAAGAGAAACAAACAAACAATGTCGCAAAAATTATAAAGAAAATACAGGTACAAAATTGATAACAAATACTAAAAAGCTAAAGTTAAAAATCTGGAGTAGAGTTTGGAATGTCAAAAATACAATGTTAAAGAAAACAAGAAAAGAAAAAAAAAACAAGGTAAAAAAATTATAAATATATATATATATATATATATGAAATTTGCTGAAGAAAAAAAGGGTCTTTTTTTTTTTTGCAAAGTAATAGGTTATAAAAGTGAAAATTAAAGGAATAATAGAGGACTTAATTTTTTTAAAAAAAGAATGATCATAAAAATAGTAAAAATATATCGAGGACTTTCTCTGGTTTTGTTGTGAGTATTGTGGGTTCAGCTCATTTTTGGCTAGTTCCTTGGTCCGACTTTTATTTCTCAAGATCTATAGGCCCCTTCCTATGTAGTCAGTAGTAACCACAGGGTTTTAATCTACTGCCTGTAGCTTCCAAGGTGGTTCCCTCTGTTATAGCTTCTTCTGTTTGCTGGACTCTTCAGTGTCTGGACACAAAGTGGATGGTGGAGGACACTTTTTTTTTTTTTTTTTAGGCTCACTTGTTCAGTCGCGCTGTGGGGAAGGAGGGACGCTGCAAACAAGTAACACTGGCTTGTGCTCGGAGTGCCTCTGCCACACTGGGTCTGCCCCCACTCAGGGCGCGTGTAGCCTCCTTGCTCACACTGCTCAGGCTCTAGGTTGTTCAGCCGGGAACCATCCATGGCCGGCCCTGGACTGCCTGAACCTCCCAGGTCCAAGCCGCTCAGGTTCAGACACTCAGGTAGTCCTCAGAGGCGCAGACTCGGTTGGGCCTGCGTTTTGTGCCCTTCCCAGGTCCGAGCAGTTCAGGTGATAAGGTTTTTAGCAAGCGCGATTGCTGCGACTTATTGCCTCCTGGCCGCTCAGTTATCCAGGTGTACAACCGGTGCACCTTCTCAGGGAGATGTTGACCGTCCAGACCCCCAAGAAGTTTTAGTTAGCAAAGAAGCCTGCTTACAGTTTTATGGATAATGTCTCTCTGGGGCTGTGATTGCCCCCTTCTGGCTCTGGCTGCGTGTCACTGGAGGGGGAAGGTCTGCAGCCAGTTATCTCTGTTCAGTCCTTTGTTCCGTGCACGGGCCTGGCGGTGTCTTAGATTAGGGCTGGCTTTTCGCGTGGTAGATACCCCACAGTCTGGTTTGCTAGCCCAGATTATTTCGCTCAGATAGCGCTCAGGGTATTCAGGTCAGGTCCTTACTCTAAGCGATGCAGCCCGCGCCGCACCTCCCTGCCCAGCCCCCGCTTGCTAATGGCGTGTGCAGGCGTCTGCGCTGCTTCTCCACTGGGGGAGTTACCGTAGGGCTTGCAATCTGCGAGTTTTAATTGTTTATTTATTTTTTCTCCATTATGTTGCCCTCTGTGCTTCCAAAGCTCGGCACAGATTTGGCAGTGAGAAGGTTTCCTGATGTTTGGAAACTTCTCTCTTTTTAAGACTCCCTTCCCGGGATGGAACTCCCTCCCTCCCTCTTTTGTCTCTTTTTTTGTCTTTTATGTTTTTTCCTACCTCCTTTCGAAGACTTGGGTTGCTTTTCTGGGTGTCTGATGTCTTCTGCTAGCATTCAGAAGTTGTTTTGTGGAATTTACTCGGCTTTTAAATGTTCTTTTGATGAATTTGGGGGGGAGAAAGTGTTCTCCCTGTCCTACTCCTCCGCCATTTTTTCTCTAATTTTGTTGATTTGGTTCTTCTCTCTTTTTTTCTTGATGAGTATGTTTAAGGATTTGTCAATTTTGCTTATCTTCTCAAAGACCCAGCTTTTATTTTTATTAATCTTTACTCATTTCCTAGATTTCTTTTTCATTGATTTCTGCTCGGATCTTTCTTTCCTTCTATTAATTTTGAGGTTTTTTGTTCTTCTTTTTTCCAGTTGCTTTAGGTGTAAGGTTAGGTTGTCTGTTAAATATTTTTCTTGTTTCTTGTGGTAGGATTGTATTGCCCTAAACTTCCCTCTGAGAGTTGCTTTTGCTACATCCCATAGGTATTGAGTTGTGTTCTCATTGTCATTTGTTTCTAGAACTTTTTTTTTTAATATAAAGTTATTTATTTTAATTGGAGGTTAATTACTTTACAATATTGTATTGGTTTTGTTTGATTTCCATTTTTATTTCTTCAGTAACCTGTTGGTTGTTTAGAAACGTGTTGTATAATCTCCATGTGTTTGTGATTCTTAGTTCTTTTTCTTGTATTGGTATCTAGTCTCATAGCATTGTGGTTGAAGAAGATGTCTGATACGGTTTCAATTTTCTTAAATTTACTGAGGTTTTATTTGTGACCCAAGATGTGGTCTATCCTGGAGAATGTTCCAAGTGCACTTGAGAAGAAGGTGTATTTCTCTGCATTTGGATGGAATGTCCTGAAGATATCAATAAGATCCATTTCATCTAATGTATCATTTAAGATTTGCATTTTCTTCTTAATTTTCTGTTTGATGATCTGTCCTTTGGTGTGAGTGGGGTTGTAAAGCCTCCCACTATTATTTTGTTACTGTTGACTTCTCCTTTTATGTCTGTTAGTGTTTGTTTTATGTATTGAGGTGCTCCTATTTGGGTGCATGAAAGTAGAGTTGCTCAGTCATGTCCGACTCTTTGTGACCCCATGGACTGTAGCCCACCAAGCTCCTCCATCCATGGGATTCTCCAGGCAAGAATACTGGAGTGGGTTGCCATTTCCTTCTCCAGGGGATCTTCCCGACCCAGGAATCGAACCCAGGTCTTCCGCATTGCAGGCAGATGCTTTAACCTCTGAGCCACCAGGGAAGCCTACAGGGACTGTATTTGGGTGCATAGATATTTACAATTGTTATGTCTTCCTCTTGGATTGATCCCTTTATCATTATGTGTTGTCCTTCCTTATCTCTTGTTATCTTCTTTATTTTAAGGTCTGTTTTGTCTGATAATAGGATTGATACTCCAGCTTTCTTTTGCTTCCCATTTGCGTGGAATATATTTTTCCTCTCACTTTCAGGCTATATGTGTCTTGAGGTCTGAAATGGATTCCCTGTAGACAGCATATGTGTGGGTTTTTGTTTTGTTTTGTTTTGTTTTGTTTTTTGTATTCATTCAGCCAGTCTGTTTTGGTTGGAGCATTTAATCCATTTACATTTAAAATAACTATTGAGTCCAAAAGACAGTTCTATACATCTGTGTCTCTTTTGCTGTCTTGCATACAATTTAAATACATTTATATTAAAAAAAAAAAAAAAAAAAACTTCATCTTGGATAACTAAAGTAACTATTGATATATATGTTTCTATTGCCATTTTCTAATTGTTGGGGGTTGATTTTGTAGATCTTTTTTCTTCTGTTGTATTTCTTGACTATAGAAGTCCATTTAACATTTGTCATAAAGCTGGTTTGGTGGTACTGAATTCTCTTAACTTTTGCTTGTCTGAAAAGCTTTTTATTTCTCCATCAATTTTGAATGAGATCCTTGCTGGGTACAGTAATCTTGGTTGTAGATTTTTCCCTTTCAGTACTTTAAATATATCCTGCCATTCCCTTCTGGTCTGCAGAGTTTCTGCTGTAAGATCAGCTGTTAAGAGTATGGGGTTTCCCTTGTATGTAACTTGTTGCTTTTCCCTTGCTGCTTTTAATATTCTTTCTCTGTGCTTAGTATTTATTAGTTTGATTAGTATGTGTCTTGGCATGTTTCTCCTTGGGTTTATCCTGTATAGGACTCTTTGTGCCTCTTGGTAATTGATGGGCTATTTCCTTTTCCCATCCTTGATGGGGAAATTTTCAACTATAATCTCTTCAAAAATTTTCTTATACCCTTTATTTCCCTTTTATTCTTCTGGGACCCCTCTAGTTCAAATGTTGGTGCATTTGATATGGTCCCAAAGGTCTCTGAGACTGTCCTCAGCTCTTTTCATTCTTTTTATTTTATTCTACTCTTTAGAAGTTATTTCCACCATTTTATCTTCCAGCTCACTGACTCATTCTTCTGCTTTAGCTATTCTGCTATTGATTCCTTCTGGAGTATTTTTAATTTCAGTAATTGTGTTATTTGTCTCTTTATTCTTATTCTTTAATTTCTCTAGGTCTTTGTTAATTGATTCTTTCATTTTCTCCATTTTGTTCTCAAGGTTTTTTATCATCTTTATTATCATTTTTCTGAATTCTTTTTCAGGTAATTTTCCTATTTCCTCTGTGTTTATTTGGACTTCTGTGTTTCTAGTTTGTTCCTTCATTTGTGCAGTATTTCTTTGCCTTTTCATTTTCTTTTTTTAAGTTATTGAGGTCTCCTTTTCCCAGGCTTAAAGGAAAGTTGAATTATTTCCTTGAAGAAGGTTGAAATCTTTCTTCCTTTTGGTTTTCTGTCCTCCTAAGGTTGGTACAGTGGTTTGTGTGAGCTTTGTATAGGGTGAGATTTGTGATCAGTTTTTATTTGTTTGTTTTTCCTCTGATGGACAAGGATGAATGAGATGGTTCTCCTGTATGCTGATGATTGGGTTGGTATTTGTTATTGTTGTTGTTGTGTAGATGAGGCGACCTGCATGGGGTGCTACTGTTGGTTGGGTGATGCTGGGTTTTGTATTCAGGTGGTTTCCTTTGTGTGAGTTCTCAGTATTTGACACTCCCTAGGGTTAGTTTTCTAGTAATCTAGGGTCTTGTAGTCAGTGTTCCCACTGCAAAGGCTCAGGCTTTGATCTCTGGTCAGGAATGAATGTTCCATAAGTGGTTTGTTATGGCATTAAGGGAGAGTAAAACAAATATCTAAAAACAAGAAACCAAAGATGAACCCCAGACTAATGGCAGTTACCAAATCAGGCAAATAATAATTAAAATAATGGAATATACACATATGCATATACACCTATGTGCAAAGTGAAAACAGTCCAACAAAATAAAGTACAGTAGATTGATCCAGCGAACAAAGGGAATAAAAAAATTATATTTACCAGTTAAGAACAAAACTAGCTTAAGCACAAACTGGAAAACAAGACTAAAGCAAGGTGCCAAGTGGTGAATAAAGCAATGAAAACAAAACTAACAAAGAGTTGAAAGGAAAGGAAAGAAAGAATAGATATGCAAAGGTAAATAGAGGTAGATGAGGAAGATTTATATACATTAAAGATTAACTGCAAGGAGAAAAGAACAGTAGGAAAGGCAAATGAAGGAATAAATGTAGAAAACATATAATAGGTTTTAAAAATTAAAATCATAGAAAAGAGAAACAAAAAAGCAGAAGAAGAAAGAAAAAGGCAGGGTCGGGGGTGGGGGGAACTCCACAGAACTGCAAGAGCCCTATATAGAGGCAGAGATTTATAAAAATAATAGAAAGTTATGTTATGTTATTCTTTATAATTTTACATTTAGGTCTTTGATTCATTTTCAGTTAATTTTTGTGACGGGTGTAAAAGGCTTGTATCTATATTCACTCCTTTGCATTTATTATTTTTTTTTTTTTCCCGTTCCAGATGCTTTTATTTTATTATTTTGTTTTAAATTTTATTTTATTTTTAAACTTTACAATATTGTATTAGTTTTACCAAATATCGAAATGAATCCGCCACAGGTATACCCGCGTTCCCCATCCTAAACCCTCCTCCCTCCTCCCTCCCCTACTCTCCCTCTGGGTCATCCCAGTGCACCAGCCCCAAGCATCCAGTACCGTGCATCGAACCTGGGCTGGCGATTCGTTTCATACATGATATTATACATGTTTCAATGCTATTCTTCCAAATCTCCCCACCCTCTCCCTCTCCCACAGAGTCCATAAGACTGATCTATACATCGGTGTCTCTTGCAGTCTCGTACACAGGGTTATTGTGTGGTTATTTCTTCTATGTTAATAGAAGAAAAACTAGATTACCTTGGATAGAGCAATGACTTTAAATACAACACCAAAGCACAGATCTTGAAAGAATTGATATTGAACTTCATTAAAATTAATAACTTCTGCTCTGTAAAACATAATGCCAAGAGAATGAGGAAACCACAAACTGAGAAAAAATATTTGCAAAAGACACATCTGACAGAGGATTAATAAAAAGAAAATAATAGAAAGTATGACTGAATATACACATATACATATACATCCATAAGCAAAATCAAAACAGTCCAACAAAAATTAAGTACAGTAGATTGACCCAGTGAGCAAAGGAAATGAAAAATTATATCTACCATAATAAAACTAATTAAAACACAAAATGGAAAAGAAAACTAAAGCAAGGTGCCAATTGCAGAATAAAGCAATGAAAATAAAAATAACAAATATGTTGCGAGGAAAGGAGAGAAATAAATGGAAGTAAGAAATATGCAAAGTTAAATAGAGGTAGATAAAGATGATTTATATACATTAAAGATTAACTGCAAGGGGAAAAGATCAGTAGGGAATGTGCACAAGGGAATAAATGTAGACAAAATAATAATAGTTTTAAAAAGTTAAAATTTAAAATTAGAAAAAGAGAAAAGAAAACTCCACAAAACTGCAAAAGCCCAACATAGAGGTAGAGGTTTATGACAACAATAAAAAATTGTGACTGAGGGGAAAAAAAGCTCAAACTTTTAATTGGATTTCTTAGTGACAGTAAGATCAACAACTACAATGCGGGGCGGGGGTGGGGGGTGGGGGAGTGGAAGGAATAAAAGAAAAAAAAAATCCAAAGAATCTACAGAACAAGTCAAAAAATAAGAATAATAAATGTTTTTCTTGAGTCTTGAGTCCTTAAAAGGACTCTGTTCTCAGAGTCCTTTCCTGTGCTTACCTCACTAGGATGCCTTCCAACACTGTACTGATCTCTGGACCTGCTATGGAAGCTGCTCAGATTCTCATCTGGTCCTATGCCTCTGTGCTCTTGCCTCCAATGTCCACAGCTGTCAGAGCTAGTTCATTTTCTTTTGTGGGAATTCTCAATGTCCTTTTATATATTCCATAGACACATTGTCTGCCTTTTTGATTGTGTGGATTTACTCTACAGCTTGTACAAATGGTCTGAAGGTTTTGAATCTTCTTCCTTAGCCACATTGCCCCTGGGTTGCAATTGTGATTTTATTTCCACTTCTGGATATGGGTCCTCCACTGGGGTTTGCTCCTGAGGCTACCGTGGAGGACTTGGGTTTGCCCCTGTGAGGGCCAGGTGTGGAGCTGGTGCAGCTGCTTGGGTCGCAGGGGTTCTGGCAGCACCAGGTACTCAGAGTCTTGGCAGCTAGGGTAGTAGGAAATGTAGAGCTTTTGCCTGGAGAACCTCTTCCCTGGCAGAGAAGCCTGAAGGCCACAGTCTACAGAGTCACAAAGAGTCAGACAGGACAGAAGTGACCCTGCATGTGACTTCGTGTTTTTTTTTTTTTTTTCCTGGCCTGTGGCAGTTCTGGCCCAGTGAGGATTGAGCATGAGGGTGGTGCAACTGCTTGACTTAGTCCTTTCCTTATTGGAACCATGAAGTGATGGGACCAGATGCCATGATCTTAGTTTTCTGAATGCTGGACTTTTTTTTTTTTTTTTTTTTTTACATTCTATTCTTTTTTTTTTTTTTTACTTTTTTATTTTTTTAAATGTAAATTTATTTATTTTAATTGGATTTTAAGCCAACTTTTCATTCTGCTCTTTCACGTTCATCAAGAGGCTCTTTAGTTCTTCTTCACTTTCTGTCATAAGGATAGTGTCATCTGCATATCTGAGGTTATTGATATTTCTCGTGGCAATCTTGATTCCAGCTTGTGCTTCTTCCAGCCCAGCATTTCTCATGATGTACTCTTCATATAAGTTAAATAAGCAGGGTGACAATACACAACCTTGGCGTACTGCTTTCCTTATTGGAATCAGTCTGATGATCCATGTCTAGTTTTAGCTATTGCTTCCTGACCTGCATACAGATTTCTCAAGAGGCAGGTCAAGTGGTCTGGTATTCCCATATCTTTCATAATTTTCCACAGTTTATTGTGACCTACACAGTCAAAGGCTTTGGCATAGTTAATCAAGCAGAAATAGATGTTTTTCTGGAACTCTTTTGCTTTTTTGATGATCCAGTGGATATTGTCAATTTGACCTCTGGTTCCTCTGCCTTTTCTAAAACCAGCTTGAATATCTCGAAGTTCACAGTTCACATATTGTTGAAGCCTGTCTTGGAGAATTTTGAACATTACTAGCGAGTGAGATGGGTGCAATTGTATAGTAGTTTGATCATTCTTTGGCATTGCCTTTCTTTGGAGTTGAAATGAAAACTGACCTCTTCCAGTCCTATGGCCACTGCTGAGTTTTCCAAATTTGTTGACATACTGAGTGCAGCGCTTTGCCAGCATTATCTTTTCGGATTTGAAATAGCTCAACTGGAATTCCATCACCTCCACTAGCTTTGTTCATAATGATGCTTCCTAAGGCCCATTTCATTTTGCATTCCAGGATTTCTGGCTCTAGGTGAGTGATCACATCTTTGTGATTATCTGGGTTATAAAGATCTTTTTTGTATAGTTCTTCTGTGTATTCTTGCCACCTCTTCTTAATATCTTCTGCTTCTGTTAGGTCCATACCATTTCAGTCCTTTATTGTTTCCTGTCACATCATAGTATGTATTGTGTCAAATAGAGACTGTACCTTCTCCAGAAAAGAGAATTATCTTTATGACTATAGGTATTTAGAGAAATCCCAAAGATGGTAAGCAAAACAGCAGCAGACCAAGATGAATAAGAATTACTTTTTTTTTTCTTTTTAACCAGCATAATATAAATCAATTATATTTGTTCTTTTATTTTTTATTTGAAAACCTTTTTATTCTAGAAATTTGAGGATCAATAATATCATTGATATTCAATTACAATTAGTTTAGACGTTTATTTGAAAAGGAGAGAAAAGAGCTAGGATGCTCCATGCCAAAAAAAAAAAAAGTGGAGTGGGGGTGGAATACAAGACAAGAAGAGGGACTTTCTAAAGCAAACCTAAAATATGTGGGAAAACAGTTAGCAGAATCAGAATTCATTTAAAATAGCAGGGAAAATAATACAGGGATAAAGATGACCTCAAAGGCTGAGGTTATAACATTACTGATTGTAATTAAGGGCCACCTGAAAGTTTTTAGGCAGAGGATACAGCAAGGTTTGGGAGGATTTTCTAATTCTCAATGATTAAGGGAGGATTGGAGAACAGAGTAAAGAAAGGGGAAAATATTTAGGAATTCAACCATTATGAGATTTACTGAGATGTGGCCTTGGCTAGATGCACAATGATGGGCTTGCAAATCAGGCAAAGGTAACACTGAAGATGGAAACACTAAAATCTGACATCAGGGGGATGAGGAAGGAATCAGGTCATGTGGTCTAGGCTCAAGCAGAGGTGTGTCTCTGTGTTTGGGGGATTGCTCATGGGGGACAGGAGAAAGGAAGGCTGTGCCAGGGAGGGTGAGCAGTAAAGAAATGACCTCCCAGCTTCAGGGAAGAGCCTGCCAAGGGTGCTCACACGGTCATGTTTCCTTGTTTGGAAAGTACAGTGTTTTACCTGCTATCAGATGTGATCACTTGCCCATCTGTCACACTTCCCCTTAGGTGGGTTGTATTAGAGTAAACAAAGTTGCTTGTGGGATCATGCCAAGTGGAGTTTCTGTTGGAGATCTGTAAGTTTGGATTTATCAGACTAGTTTTATTTGTGTGATTTAGTTATAAGTAGCACTCTTTTGTAGAAATGACTCCAAGGATATTTTTCCCATCTCTTCTGTTGTCTTGATGGATGGAGGTCTGATTCTGCTGTGCATTTGTGACCTCCGGCACTGGTGCTGCAATATGTGGTTAGTGTTGGAGTAACAGGGACTGAATTGTTTGGGGCCAGAAATGATCTGTCAAAAACTCTTCTATGACATTTAGCTCAGTTGGGAAAGAAATTTGATAGAGGCTTCCCCCAATTTGACAATTCTAACAGTCTATATACCATAACACTAATGAGATGTGAAACTGAAAGAAAGGCTTCAAAAATATCAGTGTTAAAAATGTTTTCTATCAATCACACTAAAGGGAAAAATTTGAATTTCTCCACCTCTGCATAGAAAATACTATGTCATATTAGAGATGAAAAAGAACTATGCGTCAAAAAGTAGGGAAAGGTTTAGGGCTATATCAGGTAGTTAATAAAATACTGTGTCATTTTCTGGATTTTATGATCATCAGCTTTTAAAATTTTGCAGTTGGTATTGATTGCTTTTCTCTCTCAAAATAAATGTTCATTCTAGTGTTTAACTTCCATTAATAATTTTGCAGCCTTTTTTCTTAAAGATAGAATGCAAAATTTTATTATCTTCAAACCCATGAACTCTGGATCCTATAGAGGAAAACAATAGAAACATTGATAGGAAAGTGTATATATAAGGTTGGAGGGGTCCAGTGGGTATTGTTTAAAAACAAAACTGTGTAATCTTAGTTTGTTTCCAGTACTGCATGCTGCTACTATTGATATGTATGCTGTTCCCGGTGGAGATGCTGTCCTTTTAACAAAACCTTTGTGGGAGAATTGAGCATGTAAGTAAAGGCACACAATTTTGGAAGTGCCCACTGGAACCTAACACTCTGTGAAAACACACTGCCAACACTATAAATACCCTCTAGCACCTTATGCGTTGGTATAACATGAAAACAAACAAGAGAAGAAGTCAAACCAGTGCAAATTCGATACATGAAGCAGGGCACCCAAAGCTGGTGCTCTGGGACAATCCAGAAGGAGGGGGAAGGGAGGGAGGTGGGAAGGAGGTTCAGGATGGTGGGACACATGTACACCCATGGCTGATTCATGTCGATGTATGGCAAAAACCACCACAATATTGTAAAGAAATTAGCCTCCAATAAAAATAAATTAAAAAAAAAAGAAAACCCTTCCAATGCACAAAATACTTTCTAGCTTTCAAAGACATAGACCTAATTTATTTTTGTTTTATTTTATTGTTTTAATTAACTTATTTTAATTGGAGGCTAATTACTTTATCTGATGTTTTGCTGACAGTTCATACGCAGACATCAGAGACATGTATGGGAGCAAGCAAAGCAAGGAATGTTGTCAGCTGAGTTCTGTGCTAGAGGTACTGGTTATATACAATATCATGTTAACCTAATTCATAAAATTCATTTTAGAAAAATTTTGAGAAGCTTTTCTTCCCCTAAGCCTATTGGCACTTCAGCACATCCTACCATCTATTTCAGATTTCCAGTAACATTGATAGAACTAGAAAATTCACTGTAAATGAAGAGTCCTTAAAAGTTCCATGAATGAATTCAGGCTGCCAACCTTATATTTCATGTGTATGGAGCATTTTTTTGAAAAGGGAGGGAAATAAATATTAAATACTCATTGAAATCAATTCTTGTGCCATTTTTTGGAAGGAAAGATTATGAGTCTGATTTACAACACATTTTAGGAGGAGCCATGTGTTAGTTAATTTTCTGTGTAATAGCTAAGAACCATTACCCAGTGAAGGGAGATTCTTATTAGAGTTTCTAGATTGGATATTTGTATTCCATTAAATGTTCTTGTTTAAGTTTCATACTCAGCTCTCCCATTAGTAGAGACAAATTAACCAGAATGCATTGTAGAATTTTGTTTTGTGAAATGGAATGATTAAGTGCAGGAGGAGAAGGGAATGACAGACGATGAGATGGTTGGATGTCATCACCAACTCAGTGAACATGAGTTTGAGCAAACTCCAGGTGATAGTTAAGGACAGGGAAGCTTGGTGTGCTGTTGTCCATGGGATCTCAAAAAGTCAAAAACGATGTAGTGATGGAACAACAACTAACATTCGCAATAACTAAAACATGTAAGGTTAATGAAGTATTTTTTGAAACTATAATATGGGCATAATACTAGTGTGGTTCAAATGCTCATAGAAAGTTAGTGATATTTAAACAGTATTAAATATTAAATTATATTCCCAAAGAGTATAACTTCTGTCTTTTAAAATTGTGTGCATTTTTTCTTTCAAGGTTGAGCCTTGAATAAACTATCCTTCTAGCCTCGTGTTTTAGATTTTTAAGCCACCTTAGAAAAGGCCCTAATTCTGGCAAAGATTTAGGGAAAAAGGAGAAGGGGGCAGCAGAGAATGAGTTGGTATAACTGAGGTTTTAGCATTACCAGCTCAACGGACATGGACTTGACTAAACTCTGGGAGATACAGCAGGCCAGAGAAGCTTGGAATGCTACAGTCCATGGGGTCACAAAGAGTTAAACATGATTTAGAGATTGAACAACAACAATAAGAACAGATTAAGATTCTTCAATTACCACACACTTAAAGATTGTACTTGCAGCTTTTTTTTTTTTCCAGAAAATTCCATTTATTCAAAATAAGACTTGCAAATAGGAAGACAGTAAATGTATCTCCCTAGAAGTGAGGGAGTCCCTCAATAAATGAAAAAATAAGAGCTCAAATAGTGGACGAAATTTAATTTTTAAATTAATTGAACTTTGGCATATTTGACTCTTTTAATGGTGTTCTTAATGTTCTTAATTAATTTTAATTGGAGGACTATTGCTTTAAAATACTGTGATGCTTTTTTGCCATATATTAGCATGAATCAGCCATGGATGCACATGTTTCCCCCTATCCTGAATCCCCATCCAGACAACCGGCCTTGAACACCCTGATTCATGCATTGAACTTGCACTGGTCATCAATTATATATATGGTAATATAAATGTTCATGGGGTTCTCAAGGCAAGAATACTGAAGTGGTTTGCCATTCCCTTCTCCAGTGGACCACATTCTGTCAGATCTGTCCACCATGACCTGCCCATCTTGGGTTGCCTGACGGGCATGGCTTAGTTTCATTGAGTTAGACAAGGCTGTGGTCCTAGTGTGATTAGATTGACTAGTTTTCTGTGAGTATGGTTTCAGTGTGTTTGCCCTCTGATGCCCTCTTGCAACACTTACCATCTTACTTGGGTTTCTCTTACCTCGGGAGAAATATCAATAACCTCAGATAGGCAGATGACACTACCCTTATGGCAGAAAGCGAAGAGGAACTCAAAAGCCTCTTGATGAAAGTGAAAGTGGAGAGAGAAAAAGTTGGCTTAAAGCTCAGCATTCAGAAAACGAAGATCATGGCATCCAGTCCCATCACTTCATGGGAAATAGATGGGGAAACAGTGTCAGACTTTATTTTACTGGGCTCCAAAATCACTGCAGATGGTGACTGCAGCCATGAAATTAAAAGACGCTTACTCCTTGGAAGGAAAGTTATGACCAACCTAGATAGCATATTCAAAAGCAGAGACATTACTTTGCCAACAAATGTTCATCTAGTCAAGGCTATGGTTTTACCAGTGGTCATGTATGGATGTGAGAGTTGGACTGTGAAGAAGGCTGAGTGCCGAAGAATTGATGCATTTGAACTGTGGTGTTGGAGAAGACTCTTGAGAGCCCCTTGGACTGCAAGGAGATCCAATCAGTGCAGTCTGAAGGAGATCAGCCCTGGGATTTCTTTGGAAGGAATGACGCTAAAGCTGAAACTCCAATACTTTGGCCACATCATGCAAAGAGTTGACTCATTGGAAAAGACTCTGATGCTGGGAGGGATTGGGGGCAGGAGGAGAAGGGGACAACAGAGGATGAGATGGCTGGATGGCATCACTGACTCGATGGATGTGAGTCTCAGTGAACTCTGGGAGTTGGTGATGGACAGGGAGGCCTGGCGTGCTGCGATTCATGGGGTCGCAAAGAGTCAGACATGACTGACTGACTGATCTGATCTGATCTGAATATAAATGTTTCAATGCTCTTCTCTCAAATCATCCCACCCTTGCCTTCTCCCACAGAGTCCAAAAGTCTGTTCTTTACTTCTGTGTCTCTTTTGCTGCCTTGCATATAGGATCATTGTTACCATCTTTCTAAATTCCATATTAATGTGTTAGTATATAGTACTGGTGTTTCTCTTTCTGACACTTTACTCTGTATAATAGGCGCCAGTTTCATCTACATCATTAGAACTCACTTAAATGTGTTCCATTTTATAGCTGAGTAATATTCCATTTGTATATGTACCACAACTTCCTTATTAGTTCTTCTGCAGATGGACACCTAGGTTGCTTCCATGTCCCAGATTTTTTAAACAGTGTTGCAATGAACATTGGGGTCCATGTGTTTCTTTCAGTTCTGCTTTCCTCTGTGTGCATGCCCAGCAGTGGGATTGCTGGGCCATATGACAGTTCTATTTCCAGTTTTTTTTTTTTTTTTTTTTTAAGGAATCTCCACATTGTTCTCCAAAGTGGCTGTACCAGTTTGCACTCCCACCAACAATGGAAGAGGGTTCCCTTTTTTCACACCCTCTCCAGTATTTGTTGTTTGTAGACTTTTTAATGACAGCCATTCTGACCAACGTGAGATGATACCTCATCGTGGTTTTGATTTGCATTTCTCTAAAAACGAATGATATTGAGCATCTTTTCGTGAGTTTATTAGCCATCTATATGTCTTCTATAGAGAAATGTCTGTTTCGTTCTTTTGCCCACTTTTTTATTGAATTGCTCATTTTTCTGATATTGAGCTATGTGAACTGCTTGCATATTTTGTAGATTAATATTTTGTCAGTTTCCTATGCTATTATTTTCTCCCATTCTGAAGGCTGCCTTTTCACTTTGCTTACAGTTGCCTTTTTTGTGCAAAAGCTTTTAAGTTTAATTAGGTACCATTTGCTTATTTTTGCTTTTATTTCCATTACTCTGGGAGGAGGATCATAGAGCGATCCACCTTCCATTACTCTGAGGTAGATAATAGAGAAAAACCTTATGTTTCCTCTAAAAGCTTTATAGTTTCTGGTCTTACATTTAGATCTTTAATCCATTTGAGTTTATTTATGTGTATGGTGTTAGAAAGTATTCTGAAAAAAAAGAAAGAAAGAAAGAAAGTATTCTGGTTTCATTCTTCTACATGTGGTTGACCAGTTTTCCCAGTACCACTTTTTAAAGAGATTGTGTTTTTTCCATTGTATATTCTTGCCTCCTTTGTCAAAGATAAGGTGTCCATAGGAGTGTGGATTTATCTCTGAGCTTTCTATTTTGTTCCATTGATTTACTTTTCTGTCTTTATGCCAGGACCATGCTGTCCTGATGACTGTAGCTTTGTAGTATAACCTGAAGTCAGACATGTTGATTTTTCCAGTTCCAATCTTCTGTCTCAAGATTGCTTTGACCATTCTAGGTTTTTTGTATTTCCATACAAATTGTGAAATTATTTGTTCTAGTTCTGTGAAAAATACCATTGGTAGCTTGATAGGGATTGCATTGAATCTATAGATTGCTTTGGGTAGTATACTCATTTTCACTATATTGATTCTTCCAATGAATGGACATGGTATTCTTCTCCATCTATTTGTGTCCTCTTTGAGTTCTTTCATCAGTGTTTTATAGTTTTCTGTATCAATTCAGTTCAGTTCAGTTCAGTCACTCAGCCGTGTCTGAATCTTTATGACCCCATGAATCGCAGCACGCCAGGCCTCCCTGTCCATCACCAACTCCCAGAGTTCACTGAGACTCATGTCCATCGAGTCAGGGATGGCATCCAGCCATCTCATCCTCTGTCATCCCCTTCTTTTCCTGCCCTCAACCCCGCCCAGCATGAGAGTCTTTTCGAATGAGTCAACTCTTCGCATGAGGTGGCCAAAGTACTGGAGTTTCACCTTTAGCATAATTCCTTCCAAAGAAATCCCAGGGCTGATCTCCTTCAGAATGGACTGGTTGGATCTCCTTGCAGTCCAAGGGACTCTCAAGAGTCTTCTCCAACACCACAGTTCAAAAGCATCAATTCTTCGGTGCTCAGCCTTCTTCACAGTCCAACTCTCACACCCATACATGACCACAGGAAAAACCATAGCCTTGACTAAACGGACCTTTGTTGGCGAAGTAATGTCTCTGCACTGTAATATGCTATCTATATTGGTCATAACTTTCCTTCCAAGGAGTAAGCCTCTTTTAATTTCATGGCTGTAGTCACCATCTACAGTGATTTTGGTTCCCAGAAAGATAAAGTTGTATACTATTTCCACAGTTTCCCCATCTATTTCCCATAAATTGGTGGGACTATATGCCATGATCTTCGTTTTCTGAATGTTGAGCTTTAAGCCAACTTTTTCACTCTCCTCTTTCATTTTCATCAAGAGGCTTTTTAGTTCCTCTTCTCTTTCTGTCATAATAGTGGTGTCATCTGCATATCTGAGGTTATTGATATTTCTCCCAGCAATCTTGATTTCAGCTTGTGCTTCTTCCAGCCCAGCATTTCTCATGATGTACTCTGCATATAAGTTAAATAAACAGGGTGACAATATACACCCTTGACATACTCCTTTTCCTATTTGGAACCAGTATGTTCCATGTCCAGTTCTAACTGTTGCTTCCTGGCCTGCATATAGGTTTCTCAAGAGGCAGTTCAGGTGGTCTGATATTCCCATCTTTTTCAGAATTTTCCACAGTTTATTGTGATCCATGCAGTCAAAGGCTTTGGCATAGTCGATCAAGCAGAAATATATGTTTTTCAGGAACTCTCTTGCTTTCTCAATGATCCAGCGGATGTTGGCAATTTGATCTCTGGTTCCTCTGCATTTTCTAAAACCAGCTTGAACATCTGGAAGTTCACGGTTCACATATTGCTGAAGCCTGGCTTGGAGACTTTTAAGCATTACTTGACTAGCGTGTGAGATGAGTGCAATTGTGCAGTAGTTTGAGCATTCTTTGGCATTGCTTTTCTTTGGGATTGGAATGAAAACTGACCTTTTCCAGTCCTGTGGCCACTGCTGAGTTTTCCAAATATGCTGGCATATTGAGTACAGCACTTTCACAGCATCATCTTTTAGGATCTGAAATAGCTCAACTGGGATTCCATCACCTCCACTAGCTTTGTTCGTAGTGATGCTTTCTAAGGCCCACTTGACTTCACATTCCAGGATGTTTGGCTCTAGGTGAGTGATGACACCATCATGATTATCTGGGTCGTGAAGATCTTTTTTGTACAATTCTTCTGTGTATTCTTGTCACCTCTTCTCATTTCTTTAGGCAACATTATTTCTAAGTATTTTATTCTTTTCATTGCAATGGTGAATGGGATTGTTTCCTTAATTTCTCTGTTTTTTCATTGTTAGTGTATAGGAATGCAAGAGATTTCTGTGTATGAACTTTATATCCTGCTAGTTTACTATATTCATTGATTAGCTCTAGTAATTTTCTCAAGGTTTCTTTAGGGTTTTCTATGTAGAGGGTCATGTCATCTGCAAACAGTGAGTGTTTTACCTCTTCTTTTCCAACCAGGATTCCTTTTATTTATTTTTCTTCTCTGGTTGCTGTGGTTAGGACTTCCAAAACTATGTTGAATAGTAATGGTGAGAGTGGGCACGCTTGTCTTGTTCCTAATTTTAAAGGAAATGCTTTCAGTTTTTTGCCATTGAGGATAATGTTTCTTGTGAGTTTGTCATATATGGTGCTTATTATGTTGAGGTATGTTCTTTGTATGTTTGCTTTCTGGAGAGTTTTTGTCATAAATGGGGGTTGAATTTCGTGAAAGGCTTTCTCTGCATCTATTAAGAAAATCATGGTATTTTATCTTTGAATTTGTTAATATGGTTTATCACCTTGATTCATTTGCAAATATTGAAGAATCTTTAAATCCCTGGAATAAATCTTGATCATGATGTGTTTGAGAGTTTACCTTCATCTTCAATTTTATTGTAGATTTTGAGTAGGATAGGTGTTAGGTCTCCTCTAATTTTTTGGTAGAATTCACCTGTGAACCCACCTGGTTCTGGGCTTTTGATTGTTGGAAGATTTTTTATTACAGCTTTGATTTTTTATTACAGTTGTGATTGGTCTCCCCAGGTTTTCTATTTTTCCTTGTTCAGGTTACACTTTTCTAAGAATTTGTCCATTTCTTCCAAGTTGTCCATTTTATTGGCATATAGTTGCTCGTAGTAGTCTCTTATGATCTTTTTTATTTCTGTGCTGTCTGTTGTGATTTCTCCATTTTCATTTCCAATTTTATTTGTTTGAATCTTCTCCCTTTTTTCCTTGATGAGTCTGGCTAACAGTTTGTCTATTTTATTTATCTTCTCAATGAGCCATCTTTTAGTTTTGTTGATCTTAGCTATAGTGTCTTTTATTTACTTTTTATTTATTTCTGCTCTGATTTTTATGATTTGTTTCCTTCTACTAACTTTGGGGTTCTCTTGTTATTGTTCTAGTTGCTTTAGGTGTAATGTTAGGTTGTTTATTTGATGTTTCTGTTGTTTCTTGAGGTAGACTTCTATTGCTATGAACCTCCCTCTTTGTACTGCTTTTACTAATCCCATAAGTTTTGGGTTGTCATATTTTTATTATCATTGCTCTTCTGTATGTTTTGATTTCCTTTTTGATTTCTTCCATGATGTGTTTGGTTATTCATATGTTTTGCCTCCATATGGTCATAGATTTTTTGGTTTTTGTTTTTGGTTCATATCTAATCTTACTACATTATGATCAGAAAAGATGCATGAAATGTTTTAATTTGTTGTTGTGGTGGTGGTTGTTTTTGTTTTAATTTACTAAGGCTAGATTTGTGGCCCAGGGTGTGATGTATCCTAGAGAATGTCTCATGTGCACTTGAGAAGAGTGAAATCCATTGCTTTTGGGTAAAATGTCCTTTAGATATCAGTTAGGTTTAACTAGTCTCTTGTGTCATTTAAAGATTATGTTTTCTTGCTAATTTTCTGTTTGGTTGATGTATTCATAGGTGTGAGTGAGGAATTAAAGTCCTCCACTATTATCGTGTTACTGTTAATTTCCCCTTACATATTTGTGAATATTTGCCTTACGTATTGAGGTGCTTCTATGTTGGGTGCATATATACTTATAATTGTTATATCTTTCTCTTGGATTGATCCCTTGATCATTATGTGGTATCATGTTCTTTATTTCAAATTTTATTTTATCTGATATGAACATTGCTGATCCTGTTTTCTTTTGGTCTGCATTTGTGTGAAAAAAAAAAAAAAAAGTTTTCCCCAACCCCTCACTTTCAGTCTGTATGTGTCACTAGGTTTTCCGTGGGTCTTATGGAGACAGCATATATAGGAGTTTTGTTTTTGCATCCAATTGGCCAGCCTTTGTCTTTGGGTTGGAACATTTAACCTATTTGCAATTAAGGTAATTATTGATAAGTGTGATCCCTTTACCATTCACTTTGTTGTTTGGGTTCATTTTTATAAACCTTTTATGTATTTTCTGTCTAGAGAAGATCCTTTAGCATATTTTGAAGAGATGGCTTGATGGTATGAATTCTTTCAGTTTTTGTTTATCTATAAAGCTTTTGATTTCTCCTTTGAATATGAATGAGATCCTGGCTGAGTAGAGTAATCTTGGTTGTACATTTTTCTCTTTCCTCATTTTAAATATGTCCTGCCATTCCCTTCTTGCCTGAGGTTTCCGTTGAAAGATCAGATGTTATCCTTATGTGGATTCCCTCATGTGTTATTTGTTGCTTTTCCCTGCTGCTTTTAATATTTGCTCTTTGTGTTTAGTTTTTGTTAGCCTGGTTAATATGTGTTTTGGGGTGTTTTGCCTTGTGTTTACCCATTTTGGGACTCTCTGGGTTTCTTGACCTTGGGTGGCTGTTTCTTTCCCCATTTTATGGAAGTTCTGCCTATTATCTTCTTAAGTATTTTCTCATGAACTTTTCATCTTCTCCTAGGACACCTATTATTTGAATGTTTAATGGTGTTTAACGGTGTTTAACAGTGTTCCAGAGGTCTCTGAGGTTATCTTCACTTATTTTAATTCTTTAATCTTTTTTTTCCTGTCTGCTTCATTTATTTACAACATTCTATCTTCCACCTCACTTATCCTCTCTTCTGTCTCAGTTATTCTATTGCAGCCATGAAATTAAAAGAAACTTACTCCTTGGAAGGAAAGTTATGACCAACCTAGATAGCATTTTCAAAAGCAGAGACATTACTTTGCCAACAAAGGTCCGTCTAGTCAAGGCTATGGTTTTTCCAGTAGTCATGTATGGATGTGAGAGTTGGAATGTGAAGAAAGCTGAATGCTGAAGAATTGATGCTTTTGAACTGTGGTGTTAGAGAAGACTCTTGAGAGTCCCTTGGACTGCAAGGAGATCCAATGAGTCCATTCTAAAGCAGATCAGTCCTGGATGTTCTTTGCAAGGAATGATGCTGAAGATGAAACTCCAGTATTTTGGCCACCTGATGCAAAGAGTTGACTCATTGAAAAAGACTCCGATGCTGGGAGGGATTGGGGGCAGGAGGAGAAGGGGACGACAGAGGATGAGATGGCTGGATGGCATCACCGACTCGATGGACGTGAGTTTGAGTGAACTCCGGGAGTTAGTGATGGACAGGGAGGCCTGGTGTGCTGCAATTCATGGGGTCACAAAGAGTCGGACATGACTGAGAGACTGAACTGAATTGAACTGAACTGAGTTCCCTCCAGAGTGTTTTTAACATCAGTTATGTCATTGCCCATTATTGATTGGCTTTTTTTATTTCTCTAGGTTCTTGTTAAACATTCCTTGTCTCTTCTCAATCTTTGTCTCTAATCTGTTATCTGTAATTCCATTTTGTTTTGAAATTTTTGGATCATCTTAAACAGTATTTTTCTGAATTATTTTTCAGGTAAACTCCCTATCTTCTTCTCTTTGTTTGATTTGGTGGTTTTTTTTTTTTTGTTTGTTTGTTTGTTTATCATATTCCTTCACCTGATGGATTTCTCTGTCTTTTCTTTTTGTTAACATGCTGTGTTTGGGGTGCCCCGTTCTGCAGGCTGGTAAATAATCAGTTCAGTTCATTTCAGTCACTCAGTTGTGTCCAAATCTTTGCAACTCCATGAACCACAGAACGATAGGCCTCCCTATCCATCACCAACTGCCAGAGTCTACCCAAGCCCATGTCCATTGAGTTGGTGATGCCATCCAGCCATCTCATCCTCTGTCATCTCCTTGTCCTCCTGCCCTCAATCTTTCCCAGCATCAGGGTCTTTTCAAATGAGTCAGTTCTTCACATCAGGTGGCCAAAGTATTGGAGTTTCAGCTTCAGCATCAGTCCTTCCAATGAACACGCAGGACCGATCTCCTCTAGGATGGACTGGTTGGATCTTCTTGCAGTCCCAGGGACTCTCAAGACTCTTCTCCAACACCACAGTTCAAAAGCATCAATTCTTACATCCATACATGACTATTGGAAAAACCACAGCCTTGACTAGACGGAACTTTGTTGACAAAGTAATGTCTGCTTTTTAGTATGCTGTCTAGATTGGTCAAAACTTTCCTTCCAAGGAGTAAGCGTCTTTTAATTTCATGGCTGCAATCACCATCTGCAGTGACTTTGGAGCCAAATAAATAAAGTCAGCCACTGTTTCCACTGTTTCCCCATCTATTTGCCATGAAATGATGGGACCAGATGCCATGATCTTAATTTTCTGAATGTTGAGCTTTAAGCCAACTTTTTCAGTCTCCTCTTTCACTTTCTTCAAGAGGCTCTTTAGTTCTTCACTTTTGTCATAAGGGTGGTGTCATCTGCATAGCGGAGGTTATTAATATTTCTCCTGGCAATCTAGATTCTAGCTTGTGCTTCCTCCAGTCCAGCGTTTCTCATGATATAATCTGCATGTTAGTTAAATAAACAGTGTGACAATATACAGCCTTGACATACTCCTTTTCCTATTTGGAACCAGTCTGTTGTTCCATGTCCAGTTCTAACTGTTGCTTCCTGACCTGCATACATGTTTCTCAAGAGGCAGGTTAGGTGGTCTGGTGTTCCCATTTCTTTTAGAATTATCCACAGTTTATTGTAATTAACACAGTCAAAGGCTTTGGCATAGTCAATAAAGCAGAAATAGATGTTTTTCTGGAACTGTCTTGCTTTTTTGATGATCCAGCTGACGTTGGCAATTTGATCTCTGCTTCCTCTGCCTTTTCTAAAACCATCTTGAACATCTGGAAGTTCATGGTTCACATATTGCTGAAGCCTAGCTTGGAGAATTTTGAGCATTACTTGACTAGTGTGTGAGATGAGTGCAATTGTGCAGTACTTTGAGCATTCTTTGGCATTGCCCTTCTGTGGGATTGGAATGAAAACTGAACTTTTCCATTCCTGTGGACACTGCTGAGTTTCCAAATTTGCTGACATATTGAGTGCAACACTTTCACAGCATCATCTTTTAGTATTTGAAATAGCTCAATTGAAATCCCATCACCTCCACTAGCTTTGTTCATAGTGATGCTTTCTAAGGCCCACTTGACTTCACATTCCAGGATGTCTGGCTCTAGGTGAGTGTGAGTGATAACACCATCATGATTATCTGGGTCATAAAGATCTTTTTTGTACAAGCCTTTTGTATATTCTTGCCACCTCTTCTTAATAGCTTCTGCTTCTGTTAGGTCCACACAGTTTCTGTCCTTTATTGAGCCCAGCTTTGCATGAAATGTTCCCTTAATATCTCTAATTTTCTTGAAGAGATTTCTAGTCTTTCGTATTCTATTATTTTCCTCTATTTCTTTGCACTGATCACTAAGGAAGGCTTTCTTATCTCTCCTGGCTATTCTTTGGAACTCTTCATTCAGATGCTTATGTCTTTCCTTTTCTCCTTTGCTTTTCACTTCTCTTCTTTTCACAGCTAGTAAGTCCTCCTCAGACAGCCATTTTGCTTTTTTGCATTTCTTTTTCTTGGAGATGGTCTTGATTCCTGTCTCCTCTACAATGTCATGAATCTCCATCCATAGTTCATCAGGCACTCTGTCTATCAGATCTAGTCCCTTAAATCTATTTCTCCCTTCCACTGTATAATCATAAGGGATTTTATTTAGGTCATACCTGAATGGTCTAGTGGTTTTCTCCACTTTCTTCAATTTCAGTATGAATTTGGCAATAAGAAGTTCATGATCTGAGCCACTGTCAGCTCACAGTCTTGGTTCTTTTTAATTTTGAATCTGCTCCATGTTGGTGGGGTTGGACTAGTGGCTTGTGAATGTTTCCTGGTTGCTGGAACTTGTTTCTGTCTTATGGTGTGTGGAGCTCGATCTCCTCTCTCTGAAGTGTAATGACATGTCCAGTAATGTGTTTTGGGGTATCTGTGAATTTGGTATGGCTTTGGGCAGCCCATCTTTTAGTGGTCAAGGTTGTGTTCCTATTTTCTGGAGAATTAGCATGGTTTGTCTTTCCGTGGAACTTGCTTCCTTTTGGGTGGAGCTTGGTTTCAGTGTTTGTATGGAGACTTTTGTGTGGGCTCTTATCTATTAATGTTCCCTGGAGTCAGACATTCTCTGATATTCTAAAGTTCTGTAGTTTAGCCTCCTGCCTCTGACTTTTGGTCCCCATCTTACAGTAGATCAATACTTTTCCATCCATACGGCACAGAACATAAAACCCTAGATTAATTGTGATACAACTCTCCACAGCTAGGAACACCCAGAGAGGATTCACAGAGTTATATAGAAAGAAGAAGTGGGAGGAGGGATAGAGAGGTGACCAGGAGAAAAGGGAGAGTCAAAAGAGGAAAGAATAATCAAGCCAGTAATCAACTCCCTAAGTGCTCTCCACAGCCAAGAACATCCAGAGAGATTCACAGAATTATTTAAATAAGAGAAGAGGGAGGGAGGGGGAGATAGAGATGACCAGGAGGAGATAAGGGAGAGTCAAAGTGGGAGAGATGTATCAAGCCAGTAATCAGATCCATAAGTGATAACAGATAATGTAGGTTAGATTCTTAAATGTATAAAATTGATAACAAATATCAAAAAGCAAAGATTAAAAACCTAGAATAGAGGTTAGACTCTAGAAAATACAATATAAAAAATACAAAACAGAATTGACTACAAAAATTTAAAAAAATGTGGAATATGTTTTTTAATAGTTTTTTTTAAAGAAAGATTATAATAGGCTAGTAGGCTATAAAAATGAAAGTTAAAAGTAATAACTAAAATTTTAAAAAATAATAAAAAATGATAATAGTAAAAATATATCTAGAAATTTCTCTGGAGCTGTTGTGGGCAATGTGGGGTCAGTTCAGTGTAAGATTATCCCTTGTTCCTACTTGTACTTGTTCTCAAAGTATATAGTTGCTGCTCAAATGCAGTCTCAGCATTAACTGTAGGGTGTTTTTTTTTTCTTATTATTTTTACTTTACAATATTGTATTGTTTTTGCCATACATCAACATGCATCTGCCACGGGTGTACATGTGTTCCCCGTCCTGAACCCCCCTCCCACCTCCTTCCCCATACCATCCCTCTGGGTCATCCCAGTGCACCAGCCCCAGGCTTCCTGTATCCTGCATCGAACCTGGACTGGCGATTCATTTCTTATATGATATTATACATGTTTTAATGCCATTGTCCCAAATCATCCCCCATTCCCTCTCCCACAGAGCCCAAAAGACTGTTCTATACATCTGTGTCTCTTTTGCTGTCTCATATACAGGGTTGTTGTTACCATCTTTCTAAATTCTTTCACTCTGTATAATAGGCTCCAGTTTCATCCACCTCATTAGAAATGATTCAAATGTATTCTTTTTAATGGCTGAGTAATACTCCATTGTGTATATGTACCAAAGCTTTCTTATCCATTCATCTGCTGATGGACATCTAGGTTGTTTCCATGTCCTGGCTATTATAAACAGTGCTGCAATGAACATTGGGGTACTCGTGTCTCTTTCCGTTCTGGTTTCCTCAGTGTGTATGCCCAGCAGTGGGATTGCTGGGTCGTATGGCAGTTCTTTTTCCATTTTTTTTAAGGATTCTCCACACTGTTCTCCATAGTGGCTGTACTAGTTTGCATTCCCATCAACAGTGTAAGAGGGTTCCCTTTTCTCCAGCACTTATTGCTTGTAGACTTTTGGGTCGCAGCCATTCTGACTGGCATGAAATGGTACCTCATTGTGGTTTTGATTTGCATTTCTCTGATAATGAGTGATGTTGAGCATTTTTTCATGTGTTTGTTAGCCATCTGTATGTCTTCTTTGGAGAAATGTCTATTTAGTTCTTTGGCCCACTTTTTGATTGGGTCGTTTATTTTTCTGGAATTGAGCTGCAGGAGTTGTTTGTATATTTTTGAGATTACACTTTTTGATTGGGTCGTTTATTTTTCTGGAATTGAGCTGCAGGAGTTGCTTGTATATTTTTGAGATTAGTTGTTTGTCAGTTGCTTCATTTGCTATTATTTTCTCCCATTCTGAAGGCTGTCTTTTCACCTTGCTTATAGTTTCTGTTGTTGTGCAGAAGCTTTTAATTTTATTTAGATCCCATTTGTTTATTTTTGCTTTTATTTCCAATATTCTGGGAGGTGGGTCATAGAGGATCCTGCTGTGATGTATGTCGGAGGGTTTTAATCTGTTGCACCTGTGACTTCCAGAGCAGTTCCTTCTTCTTTGTTCATTTTGGCGTCCTCTGTTAACAAGTCTCTTCAGTGTAATTTCTGCCCTGACATGATGGGGTGAAAGTGGCCACTCTTTAAGTTCACTTGTTCAGTTGTGCTGTGGAGAGAGGAACGCTGCAACAAATACTCTGGTGTATGTGGGGAGTGCTCGCGGTGGATGGACCACACTGGGTTAGCCATAGCCCAAGGCAGCGTGTGTTTCCCGGGTGCACGCTGCTCCGGCTCCCAGGGTGTTCCATGCGGGCACTGTCCCAACTGGACCCTGTGTTTCATGCATTCCCAAGTCTAAGGTGCTCAGGTTCTCAGCTGCTCTGCAAGGGCACAGACGGAGATGGGCTATGCATCTTGTGCTCTTCCCAGGTCCAAGCTTCTCAGGTGATCAGGTGCTTGGTGAGCACACTGTACCAGGTGGGTTATGCATCTTATGTACCTCCCTGTTCCTGGCTGCTTGGTTTCCTGGGGGAACCATGAGGGCACAGTCCCAAGTATGCCATGTGTCTCCTCTGGGGAGCTGATCTCCAGCTGTGACACTCCTGGTGGATGTGAACCATCAAGGATCCCAGGAAGATGTGCTTTACAACTGGCAGCCTGCTCACAGTTTGGTAGAACATGAGGTCTCTGGGACTGAGATTGCCATGGCCCCTAGCCTTCTGGCTCTGGCTGTTGCACCTGCCTTTCTGCCTCCAGGGAGGGAGAGCCCTAAATGGAAGCCAGCTTCTTCTCTTTTGTTACTCACTAGGGCACAATCCTTTGTTCTGTGAGCACACCAAGTGTCACTGTGCAGCATTAGAGCCTTTCATGGGAAAGGTTGTTGTTGTTGTTGTTGTTGTTGTTTTAATGTCTCTCTGGCCATCCCATAGTTTGGGTTGCTATGTCACATTAGCCCTCTCACATTGTTCTCAGGACATTCAAGCCCAGTCCTTACCCTAAGGACCAATGATGCAACCTACGCCTCCCTGACCAGCCTACACTCGCTGCTGGTGGACATGAGCATCTGAGCCCCTCTTCCGCTGGTAACTGCAGTTAGGCCCATACTCTGTGGGTGTTTACATTCCAATTATTTTGCCCTCTGAGGTTTCAAAGCTCCCCACTGACACACCTGTGAGAGGGTTTCCTGTTGTCTGGAAACCTATCGCCCATGACTCCCTCCCCAGGATTGGGCTCCATCCCTAAATCCTTTGTCTCTGTTTTCATCTTTTATATTTTGTCCTACCTCCTTTCAAAGAGACTGGGCTGCCTTTCTTGGTGTCTGGAGTCCTCCACCAGCATTCAGTGGTTTTGTGGAAGTTGTTCCATATTCAAATGATCTTTTGAAGAATTTGTAGGGGAGAAAGTGGTCTCCCTATCCTATTCCTCCACCATCCTGGGACCCACCCCCAAACTTGTACCTTATAATTGCCATGATAATTAATTTCTTTTGTAACATTTGCAAGGATGAAAATAGATTTTTCTTTCTGCATCTTTTTAAGATAAATTTTAGCTGATAGAAAATACATCTTATGTATTAATAGTATTTTAAAGCTTCTTCTAAACTCTGCAGCTATGATCTTTTCATAGTGTCTTATGTGGGGAGACGAGCAAAACTGCCACTTCAACGTTGAGAAAGTCTACCATTCTGTTGTTTTTCCCTTGTTTTTTCGCCATTATTAGTATATATTAGGTTAGTTTTTTTATCTTTAGTTATCTTTAGTTTTTAAACATGGCCTAAGGTTTAATAATGAAAGTGAGGTGAGCCTTAATTTATTGCTATAGGTATGTTCTTGAAAGGCTCTTTGGGTACAAGCTAATAGTTTTTATATAATTTTTTTCTGAATTGTTTATGATTTTGATGATTATATGTCCAATGAAAAATTAAGACACAGTAAAAGGTGACAAATACCTAAGCATACTTAAGAATCCCAAAGTTTTTTTTTTGTTTGTTTTGTTTTGCTGGTTGAAAAGCATTATTCTGTGTGTTTTGCCAACACCACTTTTATAACTTTCAGTAAAAGAAAGCTTAATTAAATACAACTTGCATGGGTAGTTTGATTATCAATGGTTTTTCAAAATTGAAATGGTTACATAGCATTAAGTCCTTGTCCATATTTTGGCTGTCTTCCATTTTGGTGTCTTCATTCAGTGGAAAATAGTGGCTGCTAATTGTTTCCATCAGTTACAGATTTTTGTGATGATTTTCCATGCTATTTTATGAACTAAAGCCTTTTACTGGTGAAACTATGTGTTCTTTGCAATAACTTTTAATAAGCTCATTATTTGAATTAAAGCAATTTCTCTTAATTAGTGAAGATAGGAAATCTTACTTTCCCTCTAAATGAAACCATACTGTATGATAGTTTTCATATGTAATTTAGGCAGCAAATAAACATTCTAAAATAAATCTACCAAATCCCCTTCCTCCATTAAACATTTCCATTAAAATTTCTTCCTAAACAACCGAGTTTTATCTAGCTGTATTCCACTTTTTCTATTGGGTTATCATAACATAACATTTTCAGTTTCCATCTCCAAAACTATCTTAAATTTTGACTCTCCTCGTGGACCTACTTGTCTTTAGAGGTTCCAAATCTTTGTGGAGCTTTCCACTCAAACACCTTTCTCTTCCTATGCATGCTCATCTAAACTATCCATCAGTGTCTCCCATTTTAGTGTTTCTACTGATTTGTCTTCTTCTATTTATTTGAACCTCAAAATATTTCCAAGTGGCTCAATGGTAAAGAATACACCTGCCAATGCAGGAGACTCAGAAGATGCACGCTTGATCCCTGCATCAAGAATATTCCCTGGAGAAGGAAATGGAAACCTACTCAATATTCTTGTCTGAAAAATCTCATGGACAGAGGAACCTGGCAGGCTACAGTCCATGGGGTCACAAAGAGTTGGACACAATTTAGTGACTGAGTACACACACACACACACAATTTGCACTCAATTTTGTTTCTTTATTTTGTTTTAACTGCTAAATTCAGGTTTGTTTTACTAAAATACTGAATTCATAATGTTACTACTTTGTTAAAAAACAACAATCTCTCCCTGGTGCCTAAAGAATAAAAGTCCATCTTCTTAATTTTATTAGAAGGAGAAGCACTCTAATTTTATGTGCTTACTTGCTATTAACCTTGTTTCCTTTTCAAATGAGATTTTGAACATGAATACAGAAATGAATAAACAAGAGATAAAAGTTCTAAATTTATATAGCCAATCCAGTTATCAGCAACTTCATAATGCTTAGCATATTAGAATGTATTGTGCTAGTTGATTCAATTCAACTTATCACTTATTGAATGCTCAGTCTATATTATGTGAATTTCCACAGGAAGAGGCAATGCGGGATTTAAAAAAAAAATCTGTGGTATCTTTTAATAGTTGGCTGTTGTATTTTAAGACATTTACATACATAATCTCACAACAAGCATAAAGGGTAGGAGGTAGAATCTTCGCTTTTCTATTAGGAAATTGTGGGGTCAGAGGATTAAACAATTCTATCAGTCACCCATCTGACAGCAGAACCAGATAGCTCTGTCTTCATAAGTAATACATATTTGGATATAAATATGCAAAATTCAAATCTCCTGGCTTAAAAGGACAACAGATAAAAAACACCTGGACAAAACTCCACAAGTTCAGGGCAGAGTAGAATTTTTGAGAGTGGATTAAGACTTCATTGTATGAAATATGCTGATATTTTTCTGATTTATTTAATAAACTGGGTGTAAAGTAGTTATGACACTTGCTGGAAATCCCACTAACTAAACATATTTGTAATTTTTTAATTTGCTTTTCTTCCACTCAGAAAGTTTGGTGAACTTATTAGTTCTAATGCTGTCTATTTGATATCCTGCAAATAAAGAAATTTAGAAGGAAAGCAACTAATAATCTTCAACTTTATAGTAGTCAATAGAAAAAACTGGGGCAGTTGGGCACATCCTCAAGTTCTCCAGAAGCATAAAATAAAAAGTAGCAAAAAGTCCAAAGACAATAATAAATAATGATAATATTGATAATAGAAACAATTATTAATAATAAAAGTACTTATTACCAGCCAGATACTACACACTATTCTTCAGCTTCAGCATTGAATTTTTACAACAGTCTTACTATGTTGGCATTATTCCCATTTAACAGTTGAAGAAACTGAGATTTAAAGAGGGTAAATTGTTCACTCAAAGTTACATGGCCAGTAAGCAACAAAGCAAAGTGTTCTTAAGAACCCAAGGATGGTTCTCATGCTCTCAAGCTATAACATGGTCCATAGTACACAGCAGGTGCTTGCCTAAGTACTCTATGTGCATAGATTCAAGTGACCCTCTTGTCATCTCTATGCATTAGGTACTATTACTTTCTTAGAAACAAAAGCTTACATATAGGATAGATTGAGATTGAGTAGCTCAGCCAACATCACCCAGGTAACCAACAGCAGAACTGGGATTTCAAACCTTCTGGTTCCAATCCACATCACCTTGCTCTGCTGTCTCTAAGGGAACTAGGGAACTAGCAAAAAAAAAAAAAAAAAAAGTCATTTGAAAAATTATTTGCAAATGATACCAATGAAAAAGAAATGAGTGAAACACTTCGGAAAACCACCTGGTAAATCCACCTGTTCTAGAATGAACAAATACAATCAAGAACCTGTCAGGGATGGAATGAGGAGGGAAGGCTTGATCATGTGTTGGAGCCAAATAATAAAATGAATTGTGGGGAAATGCCTGGAAGGAGATATAGGATTTAAGTTGATCGTTAGTAGGGACTGATTAAACATTTCTAAGACACCCGGGGATTAATGTGGCTGTGCAAATAGGCAAGGACTGAGGCAGGCAGACACCAGAGGCAGGAAACACCATGGAAAACTCTGTGTCATGATCTCAACAAGAGGGAATAGACAAAAGGGGAGAATGAAAGAGATGGTGAATTATGAACTCTGGAACTAATTTCAAAATTTCAGTTCAGCAAACCACTTCAGGTAATGTAAAAATAAATTGCTATTCATTACTATTTCTGTTTCCCTATTTTCAGGTTGAAAACAGCTTATCATAGAAAATGTCTTTTAAAAAATTTATATATGTGGCAATCAGTTTCTTTTCCAGCCCTGTTGAGATACTACTGACATAAAACATATGCAATTATAACATGTATGATGCAATAATTAGATAGATTATATATTGCAAATTGATTATCACAATTAGATTAGTTAACACTTCCATCCTCTCACATAATTGCAATATTTCTCTGTGTGTGGTGATAACATTTAGTATCTATTGTCTTAACAACCTTCAAGTATATAACACATTATTGTTATTGTGACCATAAATCTTATTTATCTTTTAAGTGGGAGTTTATTTCCTTTGACCAACATCGTCCCATTTCTCTACTCTCAATATTACTTTTTTTCACTCTCTTTTACTGTAAGTCTTGTTTTCCAATATATCTACATCATAATAAAAGCTTAATTTAAGACACATTTTAGACAATTGTTTATGAAAATCACAACTTTAAATGAGATTTTAAAAAAAGAGATTTAGAAAAGAAAAATTGTATTCATTTTTTTCTTTAAGTAAAATAATATAATGTACTCCTATAGTGATTACTGATTTCACTTCAGCCAAATGCTTGACCCACTTTCTAAAGTGATATTTCAAGTGATATATCATCACTATAACAACATGGTTTTTACACTATTTTTTTTAGAGGCACCCATCTGTCAAAGGCAATTTTAGACCTTGCTCTGGTTACATAATAGTGGGGAACAAGTTTCTCGTTTTGTTCTGTTCATCTGTTTAATCTTCATTATGTGTCAGAGGTCATTTTTCTGTTTGCAGGGCTTCTGCAGTTCCTCTGGGGGGATGGTGTGGTCCAAGGAGCAATGACCTCTGAGAGGAGGAGCAGTGCTGAGCCTGAGTGGGGAAGTGATGTGGGTGAGGAGGGGAGTTTGAGGAAGAGAAGCCGGGATGAGTAATAGACCACCTTCCTTTTGGTTATCACCTATTACATTTTCTTTCTACTTTTAGGAAAACATTTACAATGTTTAGGAATTGTGGAATTGTTTTTACCCCAGTGTATTTTGTAGGCATTTGCATTCCTTTGCCTCTTACCTTTCTGTTCTTTCAGGCTCTTCAGCCAGAACCACCAGAACATCTGGACAGTACACAATGGAGCTATTCCAACACAGGGGTCAGCAAGCTCTGACTATAAAGGGCCAGAAAGTCACCATTTTTGGCTTTTGAGAAACATAGTAATTGTCAGAACTACGTAGATTTGCTTTTGTAGCACAAAAGCAGCCATGCACAGCATAAAAATGAATGAAAGTGACTTCTGTGTCCAATAAAAAATAACAAAAAAATATGTGGCAGGGCTGATTTGGCCCACTGGCTTAATGTATAGCAGCCATTGCATTTTGCATTTATCCCAAAACACATACCAGAATCAGATTTACAAGTAACATATTACTACAATGGTGGGAAAAAGAAGACCCTGGAGTTTTATCTCAAGTAAATTACCTGAGGCAGCCCCTGATCTCATAGGAGCTGCCTACCAAAGAGAAGGGTAAGATATTACAACAAACCATATGAAATTTACTCCATCAGTTCTCAGAGATGGCTGTTTACATAAAATTAATTTCATTTCAAGCCCTTCCTGCCCTTTTAAAGATGCTTATGTCATGAAGAACACTGACAAACACCTCACCACAACAGCTGAATACCACTGAAGAAAAATATCTCATTTTAAGCAGAGTTTCTGAAGGCTGGGGAATGGAGGCATAATGCAGATGAGTGTCTTGTTAAATGATAAGTGAACTTCGATCATCATGGTTTTTAGAATAATGTAGATACAGTAATACTAATATTGTATAATGCCACCTACTTCTGATGATAAATTCTCCTCTTTGTCACCTCACTGGGAGTGCTATAGCCCTGCCATTTGTATTAATCTAGTATTATAACCTGCTGTCAGATAAATATTCACAAAAGTGCACTACTTGTTTTCTCCTGAAAGAACTCATTCACCACCATGCCTCAGACAGACTCAAATTTAATGCAACCTTTTAAAAATGTATCTGGCAGTAAAAGTCTTGTGGGAATTGATCTTGTTGTAAAATTTAGCACCTTAGATTTGACATTAAGGCCACTTAGGGACTTTGGCAATCAGTAAGCCAGAGAGGCAACAACTGACTTCCAAGGTAATAGTTCTAAAGGCATAAATTGAGAAATTGGAACAGGTTACCAACCTAATCTCTCAAGTTGGTCATTTATTTGTCACCTACTGCTGCTCTAGGGTTCCCCACATGTACAAACTAATAAATAAATAATATCTTCCTTCTCGGCACTTTTTTTTAATCTAAGGAGGATAGATCTGAAGATTTTAAGATTATTCCATCTTCACAGAGGACAGAGGACAGCAGAAAAACAGCAAATGATTTTTAAAAGAATGTAACAATTAATAAGTACAATAAGATGACTATAATTGAATTTACATTTGGAGAGTTATAACCAAATAGGCTAGTTTGGCTTTAGAAATAAAATAATATGGAATCAACTATTATGGGCATGGAGATTTAAATAATTATCAAGTTGATAAGAGAGGGTGAAAAAGTCATATTTGTATGTGACACCTTTTAGAAGCTTGATGTTAGTGGCACATGTTATAGTCATGACAGAATTCAATAGAAGCATAGATGTAATATTTCATGGACATGTGGAAAGTTCTTTGTTCATGGCTCCCTGTGGTCTGTGAAGGACAGGCAGTTTTAGAAAGATAATTGCAACAAATTTCTCAGAGAACCTGAATCAGTCCTGAACAGTGTAGATTGTAAATTTCTGAAGAGCATCACCTTCAGGCAAGAGTGGGATCTGAGTAAAACAGACTGAATGGACTTTACTCATTGGCACCTGTTACATGGGTGTATGATGAGTTGTTTTTTGTTTACCCTGGAACTGGTATTTCAATGCTGGCTTGACATTCTGCTTCATTTCCTCCTGCATCTTACTTCTATAAACCCTAGCTTCTATTTACTAACCCACAACACTATGTGCATTTTCACACCTCCTGCATTTGTTCTGTTTCTTTCTACTTTTCAAACATATACACACAAAGATCTACACATAAGTTCTACTCAACCTTCAGGTTCCCAACTCAGAATTTACACAAGCATTACTTTAACTGTGACACCTTAAAAAGTGATCCTGGATGTAGTCTGCCTTTAATATAATTAATTACACACTTGACTATTTCTTCTGCTAGATTGTAAGTCCCACTGAGGACACCATATGGCTTATTCTCATTTATTTTCTATGTTATTTACAAACAAGCAGCCAATAAGAAGAATCAATTAAATGAATAACCATAATCAATCTAGTCAGTCACTTGAAAAAAGATGTGAAACCCAGTGAGGGGATAGAATGATGTGAAAGTCCCAAGAGGCTTTTAAACTGTGGCATCAGGAGTTCTGACTAGACTCCAGTACTGACTGGGGATGAGTGTGGTGGGCAAGGCTAGCCATCTGTGTATAGGCTACTGTCCATCAAGTTGCCTCCATTATCCAGAGGTGTTTTACTCATTCCTTTAGACCTTCGGATTCATCTACATGAGGTGCCCATTGGGGTTGAGCTATGTATTCTCATAAGACATCACTTTCTTTACCAGCATCAACCTTGTGATACAGGCACAAATAATAAAGAAGCAATTAAGCAAATATTTAGGTTAAATACTGATTAGATAAAGTATTTTCTTAGTAGTAATTAATGATTTGGATAAAGGAGAAAAAAAAAAAAGTATACCATTTAGATAGAAGGGAGCTAAATCACATCAATTGATTCCTGATGTAAACTAGAGACTACTTTGTGTTCATTTTGCCAGGCTTCCCTGATAGCTCAGTTGATAAAGAATCCACCTGCAATGCTGGAGACACTGGTTTGATTCCTGGGTCAGGAAGATCCGCTGGAGAAGGGATAGGCTACCCACTCCAGTGTTCTTGGGCTTCCCTTGTGGCTCAGCTGGTAAAGAATCTCCCTGCAATGCAGGAGACCTGGGTTTGATTCCTGGGTTGGGAAGACCCCTGCAGGAGGGAGAGGCTACCCATTCCAGTATTCTAGCCTGGAGAATTCCATGGACTGTGTAGTCCATAGGGGTCACAAAAAGTCAGACATGACTGAGTGTCTTTGCCAGCTATTCTGTTTAAACAATATGAATTCTTACATGATGCTGACAAAAGTTTTAAATGAAGCACTTTGTGGAAATGGCTGTTAATTACTAGGTTTCTTAAAAGAAAATTATTTATCAGGATTTATTTTTGAGGACATTTAAACTTATGTTTTGTGCATATGTGTAATGAATGTTAGCTGCTATTTCTTTTTTTTTAATTTTTTAAATTTTTTAAAATTAAATTTATTTGTTTTAATTAGAGACTAATTACTTTACAATATTGTATTGGTTTTGACATACATCAACATAAATCTTCCATGGATGTACACGTGTTCCCAATCCTGAACCCCCCTCCCACCTCCCTCCCCATGCCATCCCTCTGGGTCATCCCAGTGCACCAGCCCCAAGCTTCCTGTATCCTGCATCGAACCTGGGCTGGCAATTTGTTTCTTATATGATATTATACATGTTTCAATGGGTGGATGAAACTGGAGCCGATTATACAGAGTGAAGTAATCCAGAAAGAAAAACACCAATACAGTATACTAATGCATATATATGGAATTTAGAAAGATGGTAAAGATAACCCTGTATGGGAGACAGCAAAAGAGACACAGATGTATAGAACAGTCTTTTAGCTGCTATTTCTTATCTGAAAAAAAAAAATCATACAAATGAATCAATTCCTCTGGTATTTAATATAAAAGCAGCATTATAAAATCAAAGGCAATTTTCAAAAATTAATACTGCAATCATCCCTTATCCTAAATTGCTTTCATTATTCTTTTTTTCCCCTGTAGAGATTTTCATACATATAAGAGTTTATATCATTAATGTGAAGTTTTTTTTTTTTTTTTCAGAGCTCTTGATTGCTTTTATTTTTTTTTTTTTTAGTTTTTATTTTTTTTATTTTTATTTTTTTTTATTTTTTATTAAGAATAACATTATTCATAAAATAAATACGTGGACAACACAGAGACAAAAAAATTAACCATTACAAGTCTGAAGCTCCCCATACATCCCTATCTAATCACAGCCCTTTCACATGTAATAGGCTGAACTGAATAGTAATCATCACCTTGCTTCTCTTTTGTCACTTATATATCAAAATAATGTGCTGTTTAGTTTTGTTTCTTTTTAAACTTTATATACCGACTATGCTTGTTCTTAATTTTAAAGTTTATTTATACTGGTACACGTAGCTATAGCTTGTTCATTTTCAGTGGGGAATATACCATAGTTTTTAAAATTCATTCGGATAGTTTCTCATTTTTTACTTTTATGAACATTCTTGTGCTTGTTTCCTGGGGCTGTGCCATAGGAAAAGAGAATGTTTAGTTTCTTGAGATATGTTACCCAATGTATTATTAGAGTCCTCATTACTCCACATTCTTTTCAATTAATCGAATAAATCAAATTTTATTGTGGTTTTATCTTGCATTTTTATGATTTGTTATATTTTCATATATTTATGCAATTTTCTCTTTGGGGATGTGTTTGCATGATGTTTGCCTCTTTTGGGTTGTCTTTTGCCTTTATTTTTAAGAATTCTTTCTATGTATACATATGCATATATGTGTTAGTAACCTTTTGTCATTTATATTTATTTTTTAAATCATCCCCTGGTTTGTGGTTTTAACTCTTTTTTATGATGTTTGATGAATATAGGTTATTCTTTGAATGTGGTAGCATTTGTTAGTTTTTCTTTTACAGAATGTGATTTTTGTGTCCTATATAAGAAATCCTCTCCTATTTTAAACTAGTAAAAATCTTTCCATTAGATGTCTTTTGAAAGTGATATTGTTTTTCTTTCTCTATTGAATGACCAGAAACAGATGTTTTGTGTGGTATGTGAACAGCGTTTCATTTTTTTTTCCTTCCATGATTACCAATTAAATCAGCGCAATATATTGAGCAGTCTGTTCTCATATATACAAGTGTATGTATACAAACATGCAGATCTGTTTCCAAGTTCTCTGGTCCTTAGTTTTCTTTCTGCAAGTCTATACAACAGTGACTAATTTTCATAACTTTTTTTTTATTGAATCCTGGTATCTAGTCACCCAAGTCCTCTTGTTCCCTCTTCAGGAACATCCTACACTACTCTGAGCCTGTTTTCCTTCATACAAAAAGCACTGATATATTATTTGGGAAGGAATTAATATCTTTATGAGATTGAGTTTCCAATTTCATTCATAAAGTTTTATGTTTTTGTAAACAGTCTATTGTAAAGTTAAAAAATACAATAAAATAAATAAATAAAATAAAATGTCCCCCCCCCCAAAAAAAAAAATATATATATATATATCTTTTAGGCTTCCATATTACATGGTAAACTTGTAAAACATATTATTCTAAGATTTGTTTTTACCATAAAGCAGTTTAATTAAATCTTGTATATGAATATAATCTCCTATAATATTACAAAGCTTTTTGCTAATTCTAATAATGCGTCTGAAGATTCTTTGAGCCCAGAAATTTGGACCTGTGTGCATTATACTTAAAAAAAAAAGTCTATAAATATTTTAAAACTGCTCCCTTATAACACAGTTCAGTTCAGTTCAGTTCAGTTGCTCAGTCGTGTCCGACTCTTTGCGACCCCATGAATCGCAGCACGCCAGGCCTCCCTGTCCGTCACCAACTCCCAGAGTTCACTCAGACTCACATACATCGAGTCATTGATGCCATCCAGCCATCTCATCCTCTGTCATCCCCTTCTCCTCCTGCCCCCAATCCCTCCCAGCATCAGAGTCTTCTCCAATGAGTCAACTCTTCGCATGAGGTGGCCAAAGTACTGGAGTTTCAGCTTTAGCATCATTCCTTCCAAAGAAATCCCAGGGCTGATCTCCTTCAGAATGGACTGCTTGTATCTCCTTGCAGTCCAAGAGACTCTCAAGAGTCTTCTCCAACACCACAGTTCAAAAGCATCAATTCTTTGGCACTCAGCTTTCTTCACAGTCAACTCTCACATCCATACATGACCACAGGAAAAACCATAGCCTTGACTAGATGGACCTTTGTTGGCAAAGTAATGTCTCTGCTTTTGAATATGCTATCTAGGTTGGTCATAACTTTCCTTCCAAGGAGTAAGCGTCTTTTAATTTCATGGCTGCAGTCACCATCTGCAGTGATTTTGGAGCCCCCCAAAATAAAGTCTGACACTGTTTCCACTGTTTCCCCATCTATTTCCCATGAAATGATAACACAGAATTAACTAATTCCTATGAACTTCTCAAATCCTAGACTACTTTCCAGTAATTTTTCACTTTATTTCTGAATTATTCATGCTTCCTTACTCTCAAAATTTAAGATAAATTTCCGGTCTAAAATGCATTCCTTATAAGCTAATTTTGTCAGTTCTTAATAGTAATTCTCTAAGTTTTTAATCTGTCTGATATGTTTTCATTTTTACCCTTGTTCACTGAAAGATAGTTTCACTGGACATAGAAGTCTGAGTTACCAAATATTTTCTCTCATTACGTTGAAGATATTCACCTTGCTTTCATGGTTGTTATTCAGAAATCGGCCTTGACTGATAGAGAACCCATTTATCTCTGGTTTCTTTTAAGACTTTCTCTTCATCTTTGATATACTACTGTTTTTACCCTGAAATGTCTAAGTATGGATTTATTTTTATGTATTCTTCTTTAGGTTTTTTAGACTTACTAAATTTGTGGGCTAGTTTTTTCAACAATTCTAGAAGCTCTTATAATTTCAAAACTGCCCTTTTTTATTCCATTTGTTATGTCATTTTCAAACATTGATTATACCAGAATTTTTTTCATTTTTTTCCTATTCCTCTCATCTGCATGAATGAGATCTCATCTCATTTCTCAGATCTTTCTTCCATGTTACTTTATTTAATCTGATATTTGGTTACTTTAATAGTTATATCTTTAACTTATATTTTGTGTTTCAATCCAATCACATTCTACTGCCTCCTACTTCTTCTCAGTTACCCATTTCTATTTATGTAAATGTATTGAACACACCTGGAGAAGGGAATGGCACTCCACTCCAGTACTCTTGCCTGGAAAATCCCATGGGCAGAGGAGCTTGGTAGGCTGCAGTCCATGGGGTCATGAAGAGTTGGACACAATGGAGCAACTTCACTTTCACTTTTCACTTTCATGCACTGGAGAAGGAAATGGCAACCCACTCCATTGTTCTTGCCTGGAGACTCTCAGGGAGGGGGAGCCTGGTGGGCTCCTGTCTATGGGGTCGCACAGAGTCGGACATGACTGAAGCGACTTAGCAGCAGCAGCAGCATTGAACACATCTCCATCCTTTCTGCAGTTCTGATACCTGAAGTTTTTCTGAACATCATTCTGAGCTTTGATTTCTGTGTTGGTTCATACTTGAGATGGCTTGTTTCATGATGAAGTGTGAGCTCAGAACCACTGGAACTACACTGAGGCCAGAAGTGCTTCCCAGGCTTGTGGGAGCACTGCCAAACAGAACCATTTAACCAAATCTGGAACTTAAAAGGCTTTGAGTCAGTTGATATTATAAATATAGTCCCAAATCCCATATGAATGGAAGGATTTTTTGTTTGTTTGTTTGTTTGTTTTTGTCAGTTTTACTCAAAGATCTTTTCTGGAAGGTATTTGCATTGGTTTTCTCTGTTAGGTGATTTTTCCTTATTACCCAATAAAGTGTCATCTTTAAAAGGATTCCAAAATTTTGTGAGTTATAAAAAAAATTTTTTAACCTGATTTTGACCTTTCTACCACTCCAGTACTCTTGTCTGGAAAATCCCATGGATGGAGGAGTCTGGTAGGCTGCAAACCATGAGGTTGCTAAGAGTCAGACACGACTGAGCAACTTCACTTTCACTTTTCACTTTCATGCATTGGAGAAGGAAATGGCAACCCACTCCAGTGTTCTTGCCTGGAGAATCCCAGGGATGGGGGAGCCTGGTGGGCTTCCGTCTATGGGGTCGCACATAGTCAGACATGCCTGAAGCAACTTAGCAGCAGCAGCAGCAGCAACAGTCCTAAAAGTTACTGTATTTCCTATTGATGCATGTATGCAGACTATTAAAAATCAAGCATTAGGCAGCATGTATAAGTACATAGTCCAGGGGAAAAGTTTGGCCATAGCGTTCTGAGGTTTTGTTTTTTTTTTTTTTTTTTAATGAATGACAGGTTCTTTAAATTCTGTAGTGCTTTAAAATTTTCAAAAGTTTCACACACACAATTTCATATAATTCCATAATAAAACTATTTCCCCCTACCCCTACTTTTCCCCTCTCCCCTTCCCACCCCCAATGGTAACTACTAGGTTTGCTGTCTATATTTGTGAGTCTACTCCCCCCCCCACCTTATTCACGAATTTGTTGTATTTGTTTAGATTCTACATACAAGTGACATCATACACTATTGATCTTTCTCTGTCTGACTTATTTCACTCAACATAATGCCCTCCAAGTCCATCTATGTTGCTGGAAATGGCATTATTTTGTTCTTTTTGTACTGAGTAATATTCCATAGTATATATGCACTACATCTTCTTTATCTATTCATCTGTTGATGGGCGCTTAGGTTGCTTCCATACCTGTGGGCACAGAACTTTCTCACTTTTCTGAAATCCCATTTTCTAACCATCTGGGGCTTCTTTATTTTTACATATGCTCACCTATATAATTTAAAAATACAGATTTTAAAATAGGGGCTTTCCACGAGACTCAGTGGTAAGGCAATGGCCTGCAGTGTAGAAGACTCAGGTGTGATCCTTGGGTCAGGAAGATCCCCTGGAGGAGGAAATGGCAACCCACTTCAGTATTCTTGCCTGGGAAATCCCATGGACAAAGGAACCTTGTAGGTTATATTCCATGGAATCACACAGAGTTGGGCACTACTTAGCAACTAAACACACACACATATGCACATTTTAAAATATATTTTGTCCCTTATATTTAGGTCTAAAAAGCTTTTCTGAATTTCTCATCCATAGTACCCAGCATCCAAAAGAGAAAAGCTTTCTAAAAATTTTTTGAAGCCTTTATCCACATTTATACATAATTTTAAATGTATCAGATCAGATCAGATCAGTCACTCAGTCGTGTCCGACTCTTTGCGACCCCATGAATTGCAGCACGCCAGGCCTCCCTGTCCATCACCAACTCCCAGAGTTCACTCAGACTAACGTCCATTGGGTCAGTGATGCCATCCAGCCATCTCATCCTCTGTCGTCCCCTTCTCCTCCTGCCCCCAACCCCTCCCAGCATCAGAGTCTTCTCCAATGAGTCAAATCTTCCCATGAGGTGGCCAAAGTACTGCAGTTTCAGCTTCAGCATCATTCTTTCCAAAGAAATCTCAGGGCTGATCTCCTTCAGAATGGACTGGTTGGATCTCCTTGCAGTCCAAGGGACTCCCAAGAGTCTTCTCCAACACCACAGTTCAAAAGCATCAATTCTTCAGCGCTCAGCCTTCTTCACAGTCCAACTCTCACATCCATACATGACCACAGGAAAAACCATAGCCTTGACTAGATGGACCTTTGTTGGCAAAGTAATGTCTCTGCTTTGAATATGCTATCTAGGTTGGTCATAACTTTCCTTCCAAGGTGTAAGAGTCTTTTAATTTCATCGTTGCAGTCACCATCTGTCATGATTTTGGAGCCGAAAATAATAAAGTCTGACACTGTTTCCACTGTTTCCCCATCTATTTCCCATGAAGTGATGGGTCCAGATGCCATGATCTTCGTTTTCTGAATGTTGGGCTTTAAGCCAACTTTTTCACTCTCCACTTTCACTTTCATCAAAAGGCTTTTGAGTTCCTCTTCACTTTCTGCTATAAGGGTGGTGTTATCTGCATATCTGAGGTTATTAATATTTATCCCGGAAGTCTTGATTCCAGCTTGTGTTTCTTCCAGTCCAGCGTTTCTCATGATGTACTCTGCATAGAAGTTAAATAAACAGAGTGACAATATACAGCCTTGACGAACTCCTTTTCCTATTTGAAACCAGCCTGTTGTTCCATGTCCAGTTCTAACTGTTGCTTCCTGACCATCATACAAATTTCTCAAGAGGCAGATGAGGTGGTCTGGTACTCCCATCTCTTTCAGAATTTTCCAGTTTATTGTTATCCACACAGTCAAAGGCTTTGGCATAGTCAATAAAGCAGAAATAGATGCTTTTCTGGAACTCTCTTGCTTTTCCTATGATCCAACGGATGTTGGCAATTTGATTTCTGGTTCCTCTGCCTTTTCTAAAACCAGCTTGAACATCAGGAAGTTCACGGTTCATATATTGCTGAAGCCTGCCTTGGAGAATTTTGAGCATACTTTACTAGCATGTGAGATGAGTGCAGTTGTGCAGTAGTTTGAGTATTCTTTGGCATTGCCTTTCTTTGGGATTGGAATGAAAACTGACCTTTTCCAGCCTTGTGGCCACTGCTGAGTTTTCCAAATTTGCTGGCATATTGAGTGCAGCACTTTCACAGCACCATCTTTCAGGATTTGGAATAGGTGAACTGGAATTCCATCACCTCCACTAGCTTTGTTCGTAGTGATGCTTTCTAAGGCCCACTTGACTTCACATTCCAGGATGTCTGGCTCTAGGTCAGTGATCACACCATCGTGATTATCTGGGTCATGAAGATCTTTTTTGTACAGTTCTTCTGTGTATTCTTGCCATCTCTTCTTAATATCTTCTGCTTCTGTTAGGTCCATACCATTTCTGTCCTTGATCGAGCTCATCTTTGCATGAAATGTTCCTTTGGTATCTCTGATTTTCTTGAAGTGATCCCTAATCTTTCCCATTCTGTTGTTTTCCTCTATTTCTTTGCATTGATCGCTGAAGAAGGCTTTCTTATCTCTTCTTGCTATTCTTTGGAACTCTGCATTCAGATGTTTATAGCTTTCCTTCTCTCCTTTGCTTTTCACTTGTCTTCTTTTCACAGCTATTTGAAAGGCCTCCCCAGACAGCCATTTTGCTTTTTTGCATTTCTTTTCCATGGGAATGGTCTTGATCCCTGTCTCCTGTACAATGTCATGAACCTCATTCCATAGTTCATCAGGCACTCTATCTATCAGATCTAGGCCTTTAAATGTATACATTACAATATATATTATGAGTTGAATACTGAGCAAATATACTATATCATTTGCATAGGTTCTTGGAGAATCTGGTGACCATACAGCTCTTATGTAAAAACTGGCTGTTGTATATTATATTACAAAGTTAGTAATTAAAAAAAATGATAAAAGTCAAAAATGAAATAAGAAGATTCAATATTAACTCTTATAGTCCCTTATGAGTAAATTTAGTCCTTATACATTATAAAGAAACAAAAACTTTATATACCATTACATAAAAAACACACAATTTTTGCTTTTTTTTTAATGGAAAGGAAGATTTTTGGAAGTGAAACATTAAGTCTCTCAAATACAAACAGCTGTTAATGTAATGTAGAATATCAAGTAGGAATAAATGCTTCTGAAGTGCTCATTCAGTTGTTTCAGAGATTAAAAGAAAAAAAAAAAAAAAAAACAAACAATCAACCAAATAAGTCTGGTTGTTTGACAATCTGACAGTGAAAAGTCCATGTCATGTTGTATACCAAGAATTTCAATATACCAAGAATTTCAAAGCATTACAGGGAGCAAGAGTTGCTACAAATGATTTATGATCACATCAACATTACCCTGCTTGAGATTTATGAGATCATACTGTTTAGTTTTGTTTTTTCTTTTTTTTTTATAGAAAATTATTTAATTAGTATACATGTGTTCCCCATCCTGAACCCTCCTCCCTCCTCCCTCCCCACACCATCCCTCTGGGTCGTCCCAGTGCACCAGCCCCAAGCATCCAGTATCGTGCATTGAACCTGGACTGGCATCTCGTTTCATACATGACGTTTCACATGTTTCAATGCCATTCTCCCAAATCTTCCCACCCTCTCCCTCTCCCACAGAGTCCATAAGACTGTTCTATACATCATACTGTTTAATCAATTCTAAAAGCTATGAAGGTAAACGACATGTATGTAAGTAGCCTGGGGGTTCACTTTGGGGTTGGGTAAATTAGCCTGCAGTATGTTACTAACATGTTTTTTATTTAAAGGGGGTGTGGCAATTTCAATTGTCTTTTTTTTTTATGTAATAAACAGTTGTATTTTCCTTTATCCATGGAAAGATTGATTATAGATTCTATGAGGCTCCAGAGAAAATCATACTCTTACACCAGTCTTAATTTTCTTTTCTTTCTTTGCTATGCATACCCGTTCCTTATTTTTTTTTTAATTTTATTTTATTTTTAAACTTTACATAATTGTATTAGTTTTGCCAAATATCAAAATGAATCTGCCACAGGCATACATGTGTTCCCCATCCTGAACCCTCCTCCCTCCTCCCTCCCCACACCATCCCTCTGGGTCATCCCAGTGCACCAGCCCCAAGCATCCAGTATCGTGCATCGAACCTGGACTGGCAACTCGTTTCTTACATGATATTCTACATGTTTCAATGTCACTCTCCCAAATCTTCCCACCATCTCCCTCTCCCACAGAGTCCATAAGACTGTTCTATACATCAGTGTCTCTTTTGCTGTCTCGTACACCAGGTTATTGTTACCATCTTTCTAAATTCCATATATATGCGTTAGTATACTGTATTTCTGTTTTTCCTTCTGGCTTACTTCACTCTGTATAATAGGCTCCAGTTTCATCCACCTCATTAGAACTGATTCAAATGTATTCTTTTTAATGACTGAGTAATACTCCATTGTGTATATGTACCACAGCTTTCTTATCCATTCATCTGCTGATGGACATCTAGGTTGCTTCCATGTCCTGGCTATTATAAACAGTGCTGCGATGAACATTGGGGTACACATGTCTCTTTCCCTTCTGGTTTCCTCAGTGTGTATGCCCAGCAGTGGGATTGCTGGATCATAAGGCAGTTCTGTTTCCAGTTTTTTAAGGAATCTCCACACTGTTCTCCATAGTGGCTGTACTAGTTTGCATTCCCACCAATAGTGTAAGAGGGTTCCCTTTTCTCCACACCCTCTCCAGCATTTATTATTTGTAGACTTTTGGATCACAGCCATTCTGACTGGTGTGAAATGGTATCTCATAGTGGTTTTGATTTGCATTTCTCTGATAATGAGTGATGTTGAGCATCTTTTCATGTGTTTGTTAGCCATCTGTATGTCTTCTTTGGAGAAATGTCTATTTAGTTCTTTGGCCCATTTTTTGATTGGGTCATTTATTTTTCTGGAGTTGAGCTGTAGGAGTTGCTTGTATATTTTTGAGATTAGTTGTTTGTCAGTTGCTTCATTTGCTATTATTTTCTCCCATTCTGAAGGCTGTCTTTTCACCTTGCTAATAGTTTCCTTTGATGTGCAGAAGCTTTTAAGGTTAATTAGGTCCCATTTGTTTATTTTTGCTTTTATTTCCAATATTCTGGGAGGTGGGTCATAGAGGATCCTGCTGTGATGTATGTCAGAGAGTGTTTTGCCTATGTTCTCCTCTAGGAGTTTTATAGTTTCTGGTCTTACGTTTAGATCTTTAATCCATTTTGAGTTTATTTTTGTGTATGGTGTTAGAAAGTGGTCTAGTTTCATTCTTTTACACGTGGTTGACCAGATTTCCCAGCACCACTTGTTAAAGAGATTGTCTTTAATCCATTGTATATTCTTGCCTCCTTTGTCAAAGATAAGGTGTCCATATGTGCGTGGATTTATCTCTGGGCTTTCTATTTTATTCCATTGATCTATATATCTGTCTTTGTGCCAGTACCATACTGTCTTGTCAGGTAGGTTGATTCCTCCAGTTCCAATCTTCTTTCTCAAGATCGCTTTGGCTATTCGAGGTTTTTTGTTTTTCCATACAAATTGTGGAATTATTTGTTCCAGCTCTGTGAAGAATACTGTTGGTAGCTTGATAGGGATTGCGTTGAATCTATAAATTGCTTTGGGTAGTATACTCATTTTCACTATATTGATTCTTCCAATCCATGAACATGGTATATTTCTCCATCTATTAGTGTCCTCTTTGATTTCTTTCACCAGTGTTTTATAGTTTTCTATATATAGGTCTTTAGTTTCTTTAGGTAGATATATTCCTAAGTATTTTATTCTTTCCGTTGCAATGGTGAATGGAATTGTTTCCTTAATTTCTCTCTCTGTTTTCTCATTGTTAGTGTATAGGAATGCAAGGGATTTCTGTGTGTTGATTTTATATCCTGCAACTTTACTATAGTCATTGATTATTTCTAGTAATTTTCTGGTGGAATCTTTAGGGTTTTCTATGTAGAGGATCATGTCATCTGCAAATAGTGAGAGTTTTACTTCTTCTTTTCCAATTTGGATTCCTTTTATTTCTTTTTCTGCTCTGATTGCTGTGGCCAAAACTTCCAAAACTATGTTGAATAGTAATGGTGAAAGTGGGCACCCTTGTCTTGTTCCTGACTTTAGAGGAAATGCTTTCAATTTTTCACCATTGAGGATAATGTTTGCTGTGGGTTTGTCATATATAGCTTTTATTATGTTGAGGTATGTTCCTTCTATTCCTGCTTTCTGGAGAGTTTTTATCATAAATGGATGTTGAATTTTGTCAAAGGCTTTCTCTGCATCTATTGAGATAATCATATGGTTTTTATTTTTCAATTTGTTAATGTGGTGTATTACATTGATTGATTTGCGGATATTGAAGAATCCTTGCATCCCTGGGATAAAGCCCACTTGATCATGGTGTATGATCTTTTTAATGTGTTGTTGGATTCTGATTGCTAGAATTTTGTTAAGGATTTTTGCATCTATGTTCATCAGTGATATTGGCCTGTAGTTTTCTTTTTTTGTGGCATCTTTGTCAGGTTTTGGTATTAGGGTGATGGTGGCCTCATAGAATGAGTTTGGAAGTTTACCTTCCTCTGCAATTTTTTGGAAGAGTTTGAGCAGGATAGGTGTCAGCTCTTCTCTAAATTTTTGGTAGAATTCAGCTGTGAAGCCGTCTGGACCGGGGCTTTTGTTTGCTGGAAGATTTTTGATTACAGTTTCAATTTCCATGCTTGTGATGGGTCTGTTAAGATTTTCTATTTCTTCCTGGTCTAGTTTTGGAAAGTTGTACTTTTCTAAGAATTTGTCCATTTCTTCCACGTTGTCCATTTTATTGGCATATAATTGTTGATAGTAGTCTCTTATGATCCTTTGTATTTCTGTGTTGTCTGTTGTGATCTCTCCATTTTCGTTTCTAGTTTTGTTGATTTGATTTTTCTCCCTTTGTTTCTTGATGAGTCTGGCTAATGGTTTGTCAATTTTATTTATCCTTTCAAAGAACCAGCTTTTGGTTTTGTTGATTTTTGCTATGGTCTCTTTTGTTTCTTTTGCATTTATTTCTGCTCTAATTTTTAAGATTTCTTTCCTTCTACTAACCCTGGGGTTCTTCATTTCTTCCTTTTCTAGTTGCTTTAGGTGTAGAGTTAGGTTATTTATTTGACTTTTTTCTTGTTTCTTGAGGTTTGCCTGTATTGCTATGAACTTTCCCCTTAGGACTGCTTTTACCGTGTCCCACAGGTTTTGGGTTGTTGTGTTTTCATTTTCATTCGTTTCTATGCAAATTTTGATTTCTTTTTTGATTTCTTCTGTGATTTGTTGGTTATTCAGCAGCGTGTTGTTCAGCCTCCATATGTTGCAATTTTTAATAGTTTTTCTCCTGTAATTGAGATCTAATCTTACTGCATTGTGGTCAGAAAAAATGCTTGGGATGATTTCTATTTTTTTGAATTTACCAAGGCTAGCTTTATGGCCCAGAATGTGATCTATCCTGGAGAAGGTTCCATGTGCGCTTGAGAAAAAGGTGAAATTCATTGTTTTGGGATAAAATGTCCTATATATATCAATTAGGTCTAACTGGTCTATTGTATCGTTTAAAGTTTGTGTTTCCTTGTTAATTTTCTGTTTAGTTTATATATCCATAGGTGTGAGTGGGGTATTAAAGTCTCCCACTATTATTGTGTTATTGTTAATTTCTCCTTTCATACTTGTTAGCATTTGTCTTACGTACTGTGGTGCTCCCGTGTTGGGTGCATATACATTTATAATTGTTATATCTTCTTCTTGGATTGATCCTTTGATGATTATGTAGTGACCTTCTTTGTCTCTTTTCACAGCCTTTGTTTTAAAGTCTATTTTATCTGATATGAGTATTGCTATTCCTGCTTTCTTTTGGTCCCTATTTGCATGGAAAATCTTTTTCCAGCCCTTCACTTTCAGTCTGTATGTGTCCCCTGTTTTGAGGTGGGTCTCCTATAGACAACATATGTAGGGGTCTTGTTTTTGTATCCATTCAGCCAGTCTTTGTCTTTTGGTTGGGGCATTCAAGCCATTTACGTTTAAGGTAATTACTGATAAGTATGATCCCGTTGCCATTTAATTTATTGTTTTGGGTTCGAGTTCATACACCATTTTTGTGTTTCCTGTCTAGAGAATATCCTTTAGTATTTGTTGGAGAGCTGGTTTGGTGGTGCAGAATTCTCTCAGCTTTTGCTTGTCTGAAAAGCTTTTGATTTCTCCTTCATACTTGAATGAGATCCTTGCTGGGTACAATAATCTGGGCTGTAGGTTATTTTCTTTCATCATTTTAAGTATGTCTTGCCATTCCCTCCTGGCTTGAAGAGTTTCTATTGAAAGATCAGCTGTTATCCTTATGGGAATTCCCTTGTGTGTTATTTGTTGTTTTTCCCTTGCTGCTTTTAATATTTGTTCTTTGTGTTTGATCTTTGTTAATTTGATTAATATGTGTCTTGGGGTGTTTCTCCTTGGGTTTATCCTGTTTGGGACTCTCTGGGATTCTTGGACTTGGGTGATTATTTCCTTCCCCATTTTAGGGAAGTTTTCAACTATTATCTCCTCAAGTATTTTCTCATGGTTTTTCTTTTTGTCTTCTTCTTCTGGAACCCCTATTATTCGAATGTTGTAGCATTTAATATTGTCCTGGAGGTCTCTGAGATTGTCGTCATTTCTTTTAATTCGTTTTTCTTTTATCCTCTCTGATTCATTTATTTCTACCATTCTATCTTCTAATTCACTAATCCTGTCTTCTGCCTCTGTTATTCTACTATTTGTTGCCTCCAGAGTGTTTTTAATTTCATTTATTGCATTATTCATTATATATTGACTCTCTTTTATGTCTTCTAGGTCCTTGTTAAACCTTTCTAGCATCTTCTCAATCCTTGTCTCCAGGCTATTTATCTGTGATTCCATTTTAGTTTCAAGATTTTGGATCAATTTCACTATCATTATTCGGAATTCTTTATCAGGTAGATTCCCTATCTCTTCCTCTTTTGTTTGGTTTGGTGGGCATTTATCCTGTTCCTTTATCTGCTGAGTATTCCTCTGTCTCTTCATCTTCTTTAAATTGCTGAGTTTGGGGTGTCCTTTATGTATTCTGGCAGTTTGTGGAGTTCTCTTCATTGTGGCGTTTCCTCACTGTGTGTGGGTTTGTACAGGTGGCTTGTCAAGGTTTCCTGGTTAGGGAAGCTTGTGTCGGTGTTCTGGTGGATGGAGCTGTATTTCTTCTCTCTGGAGTGCAATGAAATGTCTGGTAGTGAGTTATGAGATGTCTATAGTTTTGGGGTGACTTTGGGCAGCCTGTATCTTGAAGCTCAGGGCTGTGTTCCTTTGTTGCTGGAGAATTTGCTTGGTATGTCTTGCCCTGGGACTTATTGGCCCTTGTGTGGTGCTTGGTTTCAGTGTCGGTATGGAGGCATTTGATGAGCTCCTGTCAATTAATGTTCCTTGGAGTCAGGAGTTCCCTGGAGTCAGGGTTTGGACTTAAGTCTCCTGCTTCCGGTTATTGGTCTTATTTTTACAGTAGTTTCAAAACTTCTCCTTCTATACAGCACCATTGATAAAACGTCTACATTAAAGATGAAAAGTTTCTCTACGATGAGGGTCACTCAGAGAGGTTCACAGGGTTACATGGAGAAGAGAAGAGGGAGGAGGGAGTTAGAGGTGACCCAAATGAGATGAGGTGAATCAATAATGGAGAGAGTAGGGTAGCCAGTAGTCACTTCCTTATGTGCACTCCACAACTAGACCACTCAGAGATGTTCACGGAGTCATACAGAGAAGAGAAGAAGGAGGAAGGTGACAGAGGTGGCCAGAAGGATAAAAGGGGGGAATAAAAAGGAGGGAGACAGATCCAGCCAGTAATCAGTTCCCTAAGTGTTCTCCACTGTCTGGAACACACAGAAATTCACAGAGTTGGGTAGAGTAGAGGGGTTAGGGAGGAGACACAGGCGACCTGGTGGAGAAAAAGGAGAGTCTAAAGGGAGAGGGAGCAGTCAAGCCAGTATTCTTGCTCCCTAGTGAAAAATGGGTCCTGAAGATTGGGTTCTTAAAGGTACAAAATTGGTAACAAATACATAAAAGCAAGAATTAAAAATCTAGAGTAGAGTTTGGAATTTCAAAAATACGATGTTAAAGAAAAGAAGAAGGAAAAGAAAGAGAGAAAAAACGAACAAACAAAAACAAACAAGGTCGCGAAAATTGTAAAGAAAGTACAGGTACAAAATTGATAACTAATACCAAAAAGCAAAAATTAAAAATCTAGAGTGGAGTTTGGAATTTCAAAAATACAATGTTAAAAAAAAAAAAAAGAAGAAGAAGAAGAAGAAAAATAAAGAGAGAAAACAGACAAACAAAAACAAACAATGTCACAAAAATTATAAAGAAAATACAGGTACAAAATTGATATTATTCAGATATACAATGTTATATAGAAGAAGAAGAGAAAGAAACAAAGAAGAAGAAAAAAAGAAGTCACAGAAATTATATAAAAATAAACTATAGGTACAAAATTGATAACAAATACCAAAAAGCAAAAATTAAAAATCTAGAGTAGAGTTTAGAATTTCAAAAATACAATGTTAAAGAAAAGAAAAAAAAAAAAAAAAAACAAGGTCAAAAAATTATAAAATATATATATATGAAGTTTGCTGAAGAAGAAAAAAATAGGGTCTTTTTTTTTTTTTTGCAAAGTAATAGGTTATAAAAGTGAAAATTAAAGGAACAATAGAGGACTTAAAAAAATTGTTTTTAATTAAAAAAAAAGAAAGAATGATCGTAAAAATAATAAAAATATATCTAGGACTTTCTTGGTGGTGTTGTGTGTTCAGTTCATTTTTGGCTAGTTCCTTGGTCAGACTTATATTTCTCAAGATCTATAGGCCCCTTCCTATGTAGTCCGTAGTAACCACAGGGTTTTGGTCTATTGCCTGTAGCTTCCAAGGCGTTTCCCTCTGTTATATCTTCTTCTGTTTGCTAGTCTCTTCAGTATCTGGTTTCTGCCCTGACACAAAGGGGACGGTGGAGGACAATTTTTTTTTTTTTTTTTAGGCTTACTTGTTCAGTCGCGCTGTGGGAAGGGAGGGAGGAATGCTGCAAACAAATAACACTGGCGTGGGCTCGCAGTGCCTCAGCCACCCTGGGTCTGCCCCCGCTCACGGCGCGTGTAGCCTCCCTGTCCACACTGCTCGGGCTCTAGGCTGTTCCGCTGGGAACAATCCGAGGCTGGCCCTGGGCTGCATGCACCTCCCAGGTCCAAGCCGCTCAGGTTCAGGCACTCGGGTAGTCCTCAGAGGCGCAGACTCAGTTGGGCCTGCGTTTTGTGCTCTTCCCAGGTCCGAGCAGCTCAGGTGATGAGGTGTTTGGCGAGCGCCAATGCTGCGACTTACCGCCTCCCTGCCACTCGGTTTTCTGGTTGTAACACCGGCGCACCTTCTCAGGCAGATGTTGACCGTTCAGACCCCCAAGAAGTTTTAGTTAGCAAAGAAGCCCGCTTACAGTTTTATAGATAATGTCTCTCTGGGGCTGCGATTGCCCCCTTCTGGCTCTGGCTGCCTGTCACCGGAGGGGGAAGGTCTGCAGCCGGCTATCTCTGTTCAGTCCTTTGTTCCGTGCGCGGGCCTGGCGGTTTTAGGTTAGGACTGGCTTTTCACGTGGTAGATATCCCACAGTCTGGTTTGCTAGCCCAAATTATTTTGCTCAGATAGCGCTCAGGGTATTCAGGTCAGATTCTTACTCTCAGCGATGCAGCCCGCGCCGCGCCTCCCTGCCCATCCCCTGCTTGCTAATGGCGGATGCAGGCGTCTGTGCTGCTTCTCCGCTGGGGGAGTTACCGTAGGGCTCGAAATCTGCGAGTTTTAATTGTTTATTTATTTTTCTCCCTGTTATGTTGCCCTCTGTGCTTCCAAAGCTCGGCACAGATTCGGCAGTGAGAAGGTTTCCTGGTGTTTGGAAACTTCTCTCTTTTTAAGATTCCCTTCCCGGGACGGAGCTCCGTCCCTCCCTCTTTTGTCTCTTTTTTTTGTCTTTAATATTTTTTCCTACCTCCTTTCGAAGAGTTGGGTTGCTTTTCTGGGTGCCTGATGTCCTCTGCCGGCATTCAGAAGTTGTTTTGTGGAATTTACTCGACGTTTAAATGCTCTTTTGATGAATTTGTGGGGGAGAAAGTGTTCTCCCCATCCTACTCCTCCGCCATCTTGGCTCCTCTGTCCCGTTCCTTATTTTGAATGCTAGTTGATAATTTGTGAAAATTGTAAAGCTTTAATTACAGTTAAATGATAACATACAAAAAGGGATACCATGAAAATGTCATGGGATTTTAGAGAAAATTTTAATCATTCTTTTAACCTATATACTGAAAGTTATATTTTCCAATTCATCTTAATTTATGTAGTCATTTCACTTCATAAACTGAAATGAATATGCTATTATATCCAAGACTAATCTGGCATATATTTTCCATATATTTGTGAAATACATAGTTATAATATTACTGGAGTCCATTCAGTTCAGTTCAGTTCAGTCACGCAGTTGTGTCCAACTCTTTGCGACCCCATGAATCACAGCACGCCAGGCCTCCCTATCCACCACCAACTCCCAGAGTTTACCCAAACTCATGTCCATCGAGTCGGTGATGCCATCCAGCCATCTCATCCCCTGTCGTCCCCTTCTCCTCCTGTCCCCAATCCCTCCCAGCATCAGGGTCTTTTCCAATGAGTCAACTCTTCACATGAGGTGGCCAAGTATTGGAGTTTCAGCCTTAGTATCAGTCCTTCCAAAGAAATCCCAGGACTGATCTCCTTTATAATGGACTGATTGGATCTCCTTGCAGTCCAAGGGACTCTCAAGAGTCTTCTCCAACACCACAGTTCAAAAGCATCAGTTCTTCAGCACTCAGCTTTCTTCACAGTCCAACTCTCACATCCATACATGACCACAGGAAAAACCATAGCCTTGACTAGATGGACCTTTGTTGGCAAAGTAATGTCTCTGCTTTTTAATGTGTTATCTAGGTTGGTCATAACTTTCCTTCCAAGGAGTAAGCATCTTTTAATTTCATGGCTGCAATCACCATGTGCAGTGATTTTGGACCCCCCAAAAATAAAGTCTGGAGTCCATTAAGTCCATTTTTAAGTCCACCTTAAAAATAAGGTGGGGGAGGCAAATCCAGGAAGGCCAGTTACTTAATTAAAGTCTAATTTATACTATTATCATTACTGAAATTACTATGAGTGAGTGAGTGAAAGTTGCTCAGTGGTGTCCAGCTCTTTGAGGCACCATGGGTTGTAGCCCACCAAGCTCCTCTGTCTATGGAGTTATCCAAGCAAGAATACTAGAGTGGTTTGCTATTCTTTTCTCCAGGGGATCTTCCCGACTCAGGGATCAAACCCAGTACTCCTGTATTGCAGGTAGATTCTTTACCATCTGAGCCACCAGGGAAGCCTGAAATTACTATGTCATATTATTAAATGTGTCCAAAGCAAGTTTAGAGCTATACTCATCAACACAATATTTGAAGGGACTTGCTGCTCATGATTGTTCTCATATTCTGGACAGAAAAACTATGCAAAAACACAGGATGAACAGCCACTGTATTGTATTGCTGGCCTTGCTCAGAAGTTCCAGGAATGTGCCTGGACCTTTTCAAGCACCTGCAAGCCTTAAAAAGCACTGCTGTTGAGGTCTCAGCAGAAAATACACCCATACTCCTAGGGGGAAGCATAAGGGAAAAACACAATGGTTTTACAAAACAGCACAATAACTCAGTAACCTGGGAAAGAATCTCCTAAATCTATCTTCTAACTGAAGAGGCAAAAGGAAAGCTTTAAAATAAAACTTACATCTAAACTAAGAAATAGCACAAAATTATCTTTCAAAATAAAATGACTGTAACATGGGCTTCATGGGCTTTTCATTATACCCCACAATATTCTTCTATTTTCAGATAAAACCATGAGACTTTAAGCATATTTATAAAGATTGGGGGACTTCCTTCAAATTCAGTCATCTGTCCTGGGTAAAAATAGGTATGTGATATAGAAGCAAAAATCGAGGTGGTTTTGTTTCTGTTATTAGCAGGGCAACAGACTAGTCACCAGGTTGGGGCTGAATCAGCATTATCTACTCTCAACCACACCAGCGGTGAAGCTCAGACATTAAAGCATGAACACGTGTGTCAGGGATCCCACTGTGGACCATGAATGTAATAAAGGGTCAGGGAAGGAGAGGCACAGAGAAATTAAAATACAAAATAGAGAATGAAAGTACAAAGTGAAAATTTAACGTCAGACATGAGAGAGGTGGGAAAAATCAACTGGATAAAAACTCACTATACACATCACCTCATGTGAAGAGTTGACTCATTGGAAAAGACTCTGATGCTGGGAGGGATTGGGGGCAGCAGGAGAAGGGAACGACAGAGGATGAGATGGCTGGATGGCATCACCGACTCGATGGATGTGAGTTTGATTAAACTCCGGGAGATGGAGATGGAAAGGGAGGCCTGGCATGCTGCAATTCATGGGGTTGCAAAGAGTCAGACACTACTGAGTGACTGAACTGAACTGAACTGATACACAAGTAAAGGGAAAAGGAAGTGAGACTGGAATTAGAAGGTGGTGGCAGGTATAGCTCAGACTGAACATGAGAATGGTAAAGTTGCTCTTAGTTTTTGTTCTGATAAAAATCAGAGCTGGAGACAAGGAGTTTGGTAGAGATGGTTTATTTAAAAGGATATAAGTGAGGTAGCTTATCCAATAGCCAAAATTTAAGGAGTAGTATGATTGAAATCACTGCAGATGGTGACTGCAGCCATGAAATTAAAAGACACTTGCTCCTTGGAAGAAAAGCTATGACAAACCTAGACAGCATATTAAAAAGCAGAGACATTCTGGCTTACTTCACTGTGCATAATAGGCTTCAGTTTCATCTACCTCATTAGAACTGATTCAAATGTATTCTTTTTAATGTCTGAGTAATACTCCATTGTGTATATGCACCATAGCTTTCTTACCCATTCATCTGCTGGTGAACATCTAGGTTGCTTCCATGTCCTGGCTATTATAAACACTGCTGTGATGAACATTGGGGTACACATGTTTCTTTCAATTCTGGTTTCCTTGGTGTATATGTCCAGCAGTGGGATTGCTGGGTCATAAGGCAGTTCTATTTCCATTTTTTTAAGGAATCTACACACTGTTCTCCATAGTGGCTGTAGTAGTTTACATTCCCACCAACAGTGTAACAGGGTTCCCAATCGCCAGTCCAGGTTCCATACATGATACAGGATGCTCAGAGCTGGTGCACTGGGATGACCTAGAAGGATGGTATGGGGAGGGAGGTGGGGGTGGGCGGTTAAGGGTTGGGAACACGTGTACACCCATGGCAGATTCATGTTGATGCATGGCAAAACCAATACACTATTGTAAAGTAATAAAAAAAAAAAAGCAAAGACATTACTTTGCCAACAAAGGTCCATCTAGTAAAGGTTTTTCCAATAGCTATGTATGGATGTGAGTGTTGAACTATAAAGAAATCTGAACACCAAAGAATTGATGCTTTTGAACTGTGGTGTTGGAGAAGACTCTTGAGAGTCCCTTGGACTGCAAGGAGATCCAACCAGTCCATCCTAAAGGAGATCAGTCCTGAATATTCATTGGAAGGACTGATGCTAAAGCTGAAACTCCAGTACTTTGGCACCTGATGCAAAGAGCTAACTCATTGGAAAAGACCCTGATGCTGGGAAAGATTGAAGGCAGGAGGAGAAAGGGATGACAGAGGATGAGGTGGTTGGATGGTATCCCTGACACAATGAGTTTGAGTAGGCTTCGGGAGTTGGTGATGGGCACGGAAGCCTGGTGTGCTGCAGTCCATGGGGTCTCAAAGAGTTGGCCACAATTGAGCAACTGAACTGACTGAAAGGGAAGGGACACAAAGCCCTAAAAGGTGCATTGTGTAACTGGTTACTGATGTGGCTCATTCTCACTGGTGTCCTCTCCAGAGCCATGTGGAAGACACCTCAGGAACATACACCAAAGGAAAGGGACATTGCGACAGTGCATGAGATGCTTTCCTGGAGTCCCAAGTGCCTGTATGGACTGAGTGCTTTCTCCAAGCTTCAAGAGAAAATAGCAACAACCAACACCCAGGTTTATAGGTCTGGTTCTGAGCAAATATTTATGTCATAAAAGCCATACATTAAAGAATAAATTAATTCTAAAATAATTAAGAAATTCGAATCGAGATGATATAAGCCAAAGATGATATTAATAAAGAGGCAGAAGAAAAATTAGAGTATATTGTAAAACTGCTATGGAAAAAGTATAAAGTCCCATAGCTTTAATTTCACAATCATATTTCAAAATTTGCAAAATTGTTGAGACTGTGCCAGAAATGATGAGTTTTCTTTTCAATAATTCTCTAAGTTTCATAGCTGGGGCCACTGGTATACTTGCAGGTAGGGGAGACCTGTGACTAGGTTCTGGCCAGGATAGAATATTCTAATAGGAGTTTCTAAAATTGTTTTTCAAGATAGTGTAAGAGATCTTTGTTTTCTCTTATTCTCCATTTCATCCAGCCAACTCTCAGAAAAGCAGATGCTATCCCTAGTGGACCTTGAGGTCAAAGTATTTCAGGACAGGGAAGCAACAACAGAAGGACCTGATGTTTAGGAAACCACAGCAAACTTAAGCATTCACCTTGACTTTTAGGCAGAATGATTTTTAAATTATCTCTATCTGGGGCTTTATGTTTCCTGCCCTTGAACCTAATCCTATTGGACACAGAGACAAAATTAAGCAAATAAGAATATTGCCACTGTTGCTGCAGACTTATATCAATTAACATATATATATATATACACACACACACACATATTTGATGTATAGTTGATATATAGGTCAGTGTATATATTGATGTACATTTGAGATATATGATTATATATATATATATATATATATATGTATACATATATATGTATGCATATGTATATGAACTTGCCTGGGTAACCATTACTTTTCAAGATATTTTTACATTCCCAACTGTCAGCAGGATGAAAGAAGGTAGGAAACGAAACTCATTATTAATATTTTAGTTTATTTCCTTCTAGTCTTCTTTTTCCCAATGACTAGATTTTTGGTCACATAAATGTTATTATATTTATGCAGCCTTTAAATTATTTTTCTGTGGTATTTACATAGACTTAAGACATAACTTTTAATACCAGGTGGCACTAGTGGTAAAGAACCCGCCTGCTAATGCATGAGACTTAAGAAACATGGGTTCGATCCCTGGGTCAGGAGGATCCCCTCGAGTTGGACATGGCAACACTCTCCAGTATTCTTGCCTGGAGAATCCATGGACAGAGGAGCCTGGTGAGCTACAGCCCATAGGGTCTCAAAGAGTTAGACATGACTGAAGCGACTTAGCACATACCAATGAAAGTGAAAGTTGCTCAGTTGTGTCTGACTCTTTGCTACCCCACGGTGTGTATAGCCCATGGAATTCTCTAGGCCAGAACACTGGAGAGGGTAACCATTCCCTTTTCCAGGGGATCTTCTCAACCCAGGGATCAAACCCAGGTCTCTCACATTGCAGGTGGATTCTTTACCATCTGAACCACAAGGGCAGCCCTTAGCACATAGAAAACAACACATACATTTTAATGGCAATAGGTTTTTAAAGCATATGGGAAGTAAGGGCTTCCCTGGTGGCTCAGACAGTAAAGAATCCATCTGCAGTGCAGGAGACCCAGGTTTCATCCCTGGATCAGGAAGATCCCCTGGATAAGTGATTGGCTACCCACTCCACTATTCTTGCTTAGAGAGTTCCATGGACAGAGGAGGCTGGCAGGCCACAGTCCATGAGGTCACAAAGAGTCTGATATGACTGAGTGATGAACACTTACTTACTTACTTAACTATGGGAAGTAAATGTAATGGGTATAAAGTATGAACGTGTAAGAATAGTTTAGTTAGGCAAGAGACTCATTGACTAGATTTGGGGATAAATTCTAGACAGTTTATGGCTGCAAAGAGAACTCATTAGAACAACATACAGCCAGAGGAGCAGAGGACACAAAGGTGGAGGGGTGGGGAATCACGAGGAGGGCATGGCCCACGGAGGCCAAAGAAATGAAAACCATCAAACATGACCAGCTCTGGACTGACCAAGGAGGGATTCCCACCTCAAGGGCAGGATCCTAACACAAGAGTATCTTAAAATTGTATATGCATGTTGGGGTGGGGAGGATGCTTGTGTGCATGGGTACAAGGATGGAGGGAACAGGGTCTTGGCATTTAGTAGGTTTTTGCTTAACCAGTTAGATGTGGCAGGCAGAGTTAAGATGAAAGTGATCCTCAGTTACATTTGTAAGAGGTTTTTAATTTTTCTTTATAAATATTTCAGTAAAGAAAACATAGCCCACTCACCCCCACAAACACACATTCAATTTTTTAGATTACTTTCATGAATTATTTAGAAGAAATGGAATTGCTAGGCAATATTTCACTTTTTGTGTGTGTGTTTTTTTAATTCTTTATAAAATTTTCTCAGTTGGTTTCTGTAAAGCTTCTAGCAAATAAGACTTCTACCAGTGGTAGATTTGACCTTCTTCTTTAATCATACTGATATTATCAGAAATATTAAAAGGAAAAAAATTCTTTGATAGGTGACTAAGTCAATGTTATTCTGGTTTACATTGGTTTAATCAATACAGAAAGTGCATATTTTCTTACCATTATGTACTAATTTTAGTTTTTAATTGTATATTAATATTCTTGGCTTATCTGTCAAATGCACGCTTCATTTGTGCAGTAGTACTGCAGTGCAGTTCATGGGGTTGCAAAGAGTCAACATGACTTAGTGAATGAAAAACAACAACATAAGGGACAAAACTTAGTGACTATTTCTTTAAGATGTATGTATCAGTTTGCTTAGGGTTGTCCTAAGGAAATATCACAGACTAGGGCCTTAAATTTTATTTTCTCACTGTCATGGAGGCTAGGATTCTAGGATGAGGTGTCAGCAGGTTTAACTTCTTCTGAGGCCTACTCCTAGCCTTCCTGCTGCTGCTGCTAAATAACTTCAGTCATGCCCGATTCTTTGCAGTCCCCTGGTCTGCAGCATGCCAGGCTTCCCTGTCCTCTACCATCTCCCAGAGCTTGCTCAAACTCATATCCATTGAGTCAGTGATGCCATCCAACCATCTCGTCCATGCCATCCCATTCTCCTCCTGCCTTCAATCTTTCCCAGCATCAGGGTCTTTTCCAAGGAGTCAGATCTTCACATTGGGTGGCCAAAATATTGAAGTTTCAGCTTCACCATCAGTCCTTCCAATGAATATTCAGGATTGATTTCCTTTAGGATAGATTGGTTTGATCTCCTTGCAGTTCAAGGGACTCTCAAGAGTCTTGTCCAACATCACAGTGCTCAGCCTTCTTTATGGTTCGACTCTCACATCCATATGTGACTACTGGAAAAACCATAGCTTTGACTATATGGACTTTTGTTGTCAAAGTAATGTCTCTGCTTTTTAATATGCTGTCCAAGTTTGTCATAGTTTTTCTTCCAAGGAGCAAGTGTCTTTTAATTTCATGGCTTCAGTCACCATCTGTAATGATTTTGGAGCCCAAGAAAATAAAATCTGTTACTGTTTCTGTTGTTTCCCCATGTATTTGTCATGAAGTGATGGGACCAGATGCTATGCTCTTAGTTATTTGAATGTTAAGTTTTAAGCCAGCTTTTTCACTCTCCTCATTCACCTTCATCAAGAAGCTTTTTAGTTCCTTTTGCTTTCTGCCATAAGGGTGGTGTCATCTGCATATCTGAGGTTATTGATATTTCTCCCAGCAATCTTGATTCCAGTTTATGCTTCATCTAGCCCAGAACTTCACATGATGTACTCTGCATATAAGTTAAACATGCAGGGGCCAATATAGAGTGTTGATGTACTACTTTCCCAATTTTAAACGAGTCTGTTCTTTGATGTCTGGTTCTAACTGCTGTTTCTTTTCCTTCATTTCTCAGGAGGCAGGTAAGGTAGTCTGGTATTCCCATCTCTTTAAGAATTTTCCACAGTTTCTTGTGATCCACACAAAGGCTTTAGTGTAGTCAGTGAAGTAGAAGGAGATGTTTTTTGGAATTCTCTTGCTTTTTCTATGATCCAACAGACATAGGCTTCAGTTCAGTTCAGTTCAGTTCAGTCGCTCAGTTGTGTCTGACTATTTGTGACCCCATGAATTGCAGCATGCCAGGCCTCCCTGTCCATCACCAACTCCCGGAGTTCACTCAAACTCACGTCCATTGAGTCAGTGATGCCATCCAGCCATCTCATTCTCTGTTGTCCCCTTCTCCTCCTGCTCTCAATCCCTCCCAGCATCAGAGTCTTTTCCAATGAGTCAACTCTACGCATGAGGTGGCCAAAGTATTGGAGTTTCAGCTTTAGCATCATTCCTTCCAAAGAACACCCAGGACTGATCTCCTTTGGAATGGACTGGTTGGATCTCCTTGCAGTCCAAGGGACTCTCAAGAGTCTTCTCCAACACCACAGTTCAAAAGCATCAGTTCTTTGGTGCTCAGCTTTCTTCACAGTCCAACTCTCATATCCATACATGACTACTGAAAAAAACATAGCCTTGACTAGACAGACCTTTGTTGGTAAAGGAATGTCTCTGCTCTTGAATATGCTATCTAGGTTGGTCATAACCTTCCTTCCAAGGAGTAAGCGTCTTTTAATTTCATGGCTGCAATCACCATCTGCAGTGATTTTGGAGCCCAGAAAAATAAAGTCTGACATATCTATTTGCCAGGAAGTGATGGGACCAGATGCCATGATCTTAGTTTTCTGAATGTTGAGCTTTAAGCCAACTTTTTCAGTCTCCTCTTTCACTTTCATCAAGAGGCTTTTGAGTTCCTCTTCACTTTCTGCCATAAGGGTGGTGTCATCTGCATATCTGAGGTTATTGATATTTCTCCCGGCAATCTTGATTCCAGCTTGTGTTTCTTCCAGCCCAGCGTTTCTCATGATATATTCTGCGTATAAGTTAAATAAGCAGGGCGACAATATACAGCCTTGGCGTACTCCTTTTCCTACTTGGAACCAGTCTGTTGTTCCATGTCCAGTTCTTACTGGTGCTTCCTGACCTGCATATAGGTTTCTCAAGAAACTAAGTCCTTTGACTGTGTGCATCACAGTAAACTGTGGAAAATTCTGAAAGAGATGAGAATACCAGACCACCTGACCTGTCTCTTGAGACATAGGCTTGCAGATGGTCAAATCCTCTCCATGTCCTCACAGGTTACCCCTCAGTCTGTATGTTGTTTGTGTCCTAATATTTTCTAATAAGATCACCAGTAATATGGGATTAGAGGCGCACAAATGGCCTTTTATCACCTTAGATACCTCTTTACAGGCCCCTCTTCAAAACCAATCACATTCTGAGGTCTTGGGTCAGGTTAGGACTTCAACATGGATTTTTAGAAACACAGTTCAGCTTATAATATCCAAATGCTGACAGAATTTACATTGTGAGGCAAGTAGAGGATATTTTTTGTTCAGTTTTCTTGAAGAGGTTTTTAGACAAGTAAGTTAAAATAGTATTTGTTTGTGGGATAGTTGATGCTAACAACATTATTGAAGGTTGAGAGAAAAAATGGAGATGGGTGATCAGCCAGAAGACTCTTAGAAGAATCTAGGATGGAAACCTTGAGGTTCTCAGCAATGTTGTAACCAGTTGACAACATAAGATGACCGTTCAAGTGGCATTTTCAGATTCTTTAACAAGTTATTTACAACCTTTCCAACAAGAACGAGTCTGGAGGACACAATAAAACCTTTGGTTATAACAACAGTGATCTGGGGGAGGGGTGATGTTCTAAAGCACCCCTGCCATTCTGGATCTTCTTAGCCCCAGCACATCAGAGCCCCCTCTCTCTCTGAAGGAGCGTTGCCTCAGCTTGCCTTCAGCAGCTGCCTGAATTCAACTGACAGAAGCTCTATGCCTGAGAGTTGACAATTGAAATGCAGGTTTATATCTCCATCCTAACTGTTTGGAGGTTGAAGCTCTGAGGTTACTCACAGATGGAGAGTTACTAAGTGTCAGGGCCTGGATTTGACTGAAGTCTCTGGGTGACAGTACCTATCCTGCTGCAATGAACTTTGATTTTAGGAAGCATTCATATCTGAACATTCTTTTGTTTTTCAAAGTTCATACTAAGTTAAATGAGATGCTAGTAAATTTATTTTCTTTTTTTAATTTAATTTTATTTAACTTTACAGTATTATATTGGTTTTGCCATATATCAAAATGAATCTGCCACAGGTATACTTGTGTTCCCCATCCGGAACCTTCCTCCCTCCTCCCTCCCCATATCATCCCTCTGGGTCGTCCCAGTGCACCATCCCCAAGCAATTCAGTATCATACATCGAACCTGGACTGGCGACTCGTTTCATATATGATATTATACATATTTCAATGCCATTCTCCCAAATCATCCCACCTTCTCCTTCTCCCACAGAGTCCAAAAGACTGTTCTATACATCAGTGTCTCTTTTGCTGTCTCACATACAGGGTTATTGTTACCACCTTTCTAAATTCCATATATATGCATTAGTATACTATATTGGTGTTTTTCTTTCTGGCTTACTTCACTCTGTATAATCGGCTCCAGTTTCATCCACCTCATTAGAACTGATTCAAATGTATTCTTTTTAATGGCTGAGTAATACTCCATTGTGTATATGTACCAAAGCTTTCTCATCCATTCATCTGCTGATGGACATCTAGGTTGCTTCCATGTCCTGGCTATTATAAACAGTGCTGTGATGAACGTTGGGGTACACGTGTCTCTTTCGATTCTTGTTTCCTCAGTGTGTATGCCCAGCAGTGGGATTGCTGGGTCATATGGAAGTTCTATTTCCAGATTTTCTATTTCTACATTGTCTGTTGTAACCTCTCCTTTTTCATTTATAACTTTGTTGATTTTATTATTCTCTTTTTTCTTGATTAGTCTGACTAAAGGTTTGTCAATTTTGTTTATCTTCTCAAAGAACCAGCTTTTAGTTTTATTAATCTTCCTTTCTTTTCTTTTTTATTCATTTCTGCTCTGATCTTTATGATTTCTTTCCTTCTTCTAAATAAGGGGGTTTTTTTGTTGTTGTTGTTGTTCTTCTTCTTCTTTTTCCTCTTGTTTTAGTTGTAAAATTAGGTTATCTATTCGATGTTATTCTTGTTTCTTCAGGTAGGAATGTATTGCTGTTAAACTTCCCTCTTAGAACTGCTTTTGGTGCATCCCTTAGGTTTGAGTCATTATGTTTTCACTGTCATTAGTTTCTAGGATTTTTTTTTTTCCCTTAGTAACCTCTTTGTTGTTTAGTAATATATTGTTTGATCTCCGTGTTTTTTGTGTTTTTTTTCCTTGTAATTGATATCTAGTTTTATAATGTTGTAGTCAGAAAACATGCTTGATATGATATCAACTTTCTTAAATTTACTGAGACATGATTTGTGACCCAAGAGATGGTCTATCCTGTAGAATGTTCCATGTGCACTTGAGAAGAAGGTGTGATTTTCTGCATTTGGATGGAATGTCCTGAAGATATCAATGTGATCCATCTGGTCTAATGTGTCATTTAAGACTAGTGTTTCCTTGTTGATTTTCTGTCCATTGGTGTAAGTAGGGTGTTAAAGTCTCCTACTATTATTACTGTCAATTATCATATCCTACTATTATTGCTGTCAATTTCTCCTTCATGTCTGTTATTGTTTGTCTTATGCATTGAGATGCTCCTATGTTGGGTACATAGATAATTACTACTGTTATGTTTCCTTTTGGATTGATCCCTTGATAATTATGTAGTGTCTATCTTTATCTCTTGTAATATTCTTTACCTTAAAGTCTATTTTGTCTGAAATGAGGATTGCTGCTCCAGCTTTCTTTTTATTTCCATTTTCATGGAATATGTTTTTCCATTCTCTCACTCTCAGAATATATGTGCTTTGGGTCTTAAATGAGTTTCTTATAGACATATATAATGGACATGTATATATCCATTCAGCCAGTTTGTATCTTTTGTTTGGAGCATTAAATTCATTTACACTTAAAGCAATTATTGATATATATGTTCCTATTGACATTTTCTTCATTTTTGGAGGTTTGTTTTTGTAGATCTCTTTTCTTCTCTTGCGTTTCCTGACTATATAATTCCCTCTAATATTTGTTGTAAAGATGGTTTGGTGGTGCTAAATTCTCTTAACATTTCCTTGTCTGTAAACCTTTTGATTTCTCCATAGGTTTTGAATGAGATCTGTGCTGGGTAGAGTAATCATGGCTGTAGGTTTTTCCCCTTCACTACTTTAAATATATCCTGCCATTCTCTTCTGCCCTGCAGAGTTTCTGCTGAAAGATCAGCCATTAAACATAGTGTTTCCTTTGTATGTTACTGTTTGCTTTTCCCTTGCTGCTTTTAATATTCTTTCTTTGTGTTTAATCTTTGTCAGTTTGATTAGTATGTGTCTTGGTGTGTTTCTCATTGGGTGTATCTTGTATGGGATACTTTGTGCTTCTTGAATTTGATTGACTATTTCCTTTCCGGTATTGGGGAAAATTTCAGCTATAATCTCTTCAAAAATTTTCTCACATCCTTTCTTTTTCTCTTCTTCTTCTGGGACTCCTATAAACCGAATGGTGGTGCATTTAATATTGTCCCTGAGGTCTCTGAGACTATTCTTATTTCTTTTCATTGTTTTTATTTTATTATGCTCTTCAGCAGTTATTTCCCCCATTCTATCTTCCAGCTCTCTGATCCATTCTTCTGCTTCAGATATTCTGCTATTGATTCCTTCTAGGATATTTTTAATTTCTGTAATTGTGTTTTTTGTCTCTGTATATTTATTATTTAATTCTTCTGTATCCTCATTAAATTATTCTTGCTTTGATTCTTGCTTTTTCTGCATTCCATTTTCAAGGTTTTAGATCATCTTTACTATCATTATTCTGAATTATTTTTCAGGTAGTTTGCCTATTTCCTCTTCATTTATTTGGATTTGTGTGTTTCTAGGTTGTTCCTTTATTTGTGCAGTATTTCCCTCCTTTTTCTTTTTCTTTTTTTGTGTGGTTCTGGCTTGTTCTAGTCTCATTTAAAAACAACTTTTAAAATGTGATTATCTCCACCAAAAAAGAAAAAGAAAAGACAGACAGATCCAAGGAAATGGGACCATTTGACAGTTCTGTGGAACATGTCTCTGGGACTCCCAGGGCTCTGGCCTGGCGTGAGGTGCAACTTTGGGTCAGCACAAGCCTCCAGGACACCCCTGTGGCCTCCCTCTCGGATTCCTTCCTGAACACCTGTGGCATCTGGCCCTCGGAGAGGAAAAGGTGAAGTGAGCACATCACAGATTAAATGCTCATTTCACACCAATGTACAGAGGGCAACTATAAGATGCCTATTCAGAGCAGATCAAGACCCAAAAGGGGAGCAGGGAGGGGCACGCACAGTTTTTACTTTCATCCTAGCCTCTGTGGCCACCCCTCGGCCATTTCTCTCCTCTATTGAAATAGCTTTTGGGGAGGCTGGAGGAGGGGGCGAGGACTTCCTCCACAGTCCAGGCTTCGCACAGCCTCTGGCTTCAGTGGGAGCAGCAGTGCCAGGGCTGCAGGCCCCAGAGAGGAGGGGGTGGGGTTGGGGCTGCATGGCAGCTTCTCGTGAGGGCTAGGCTCCAGGAGGCAGCCCGTCCTTCTCCCCGGGTGAGCTCTGGGATGGGGACAGGTGCTTCCCCTGCGATCTCTCCAGCCTCTCTTAACCTCTGATTCACCAAGGAGGGGAGGGCAGCCCAACTGTAGGTGGACAGGGAACAGGGCCTCAGTCACTGTCAGACCCCGCTGCAGAGGACCCTTTCCGTTTCTGCTTGGTGGGCTTCAGTTTTGTGTCTTCTTCCTCAGAGGCACTGCTGGAGCCAGACTCCTCCTCAGCATTGGATGCTTACTGTGTTTGAGATCTCCTTTTCCTAGGCTCCAAGTTTGAATTCTTTCTTCCTTTTGGTTTCTGCCCTTTTGAGGTTGGCCCAGTAGTTTGTGTAATCTTTGGGTATGTTGTGACTTTTGCTTGCATTCTGGTGGGAGTAGGTAAGCTTTTTTTTCCTTCAAGTGAATGCAAATCTAACTCAGTGGGAAAGGCTGAGTGAGGTGGTAATCCTCTCTGCTGATGACTGGGTTTGTATTTTTCTCTTGTTTGTTGTTTGAATGAGGTGTCCTGCACAGGGTGCTACTGGCCATTGGGTGATATGGGGTCTTGTATACAAGTGGTTGCCTTTGTGGGAGTTTTCATTATTTGCTACTCCCTGGGGTTATTAGTTCTCTGGTAATCTAGGATCTCAGAATCAGCACTCCCATTGCAAAGGCTCAGGTCTTGATCTCTGGCTGGGAACAGAGATTCCACAGGTGGTTGGTTATGGCATTAAGCAGGGTTTAAAAAAATACCTCAAAACAAGAAGCAAAAGATGCACCCCAGACAAATGACAAGTACAAAGTCAGGCAAATAATCACTAAAGTAATGGAATATACTTGCACACATATGCACGAATAAGCAAAATCACAACAGTTCAAGAAAAATATAGTACAATAGGCCTGGTAAACAAAGGAAACCAAAAATATTATCCACCAGTTAAGAACAAAACTAACTAAAGCACAAAGTGGAAAACAAAATTAAAGCAAGAGCCAACTGGGGAATAAAGCAATGAAAGCCAAACAAACTAACAAATATGGTGAGACAAAGAAAGGAAAGAAAGAATAAAATTAAAAGTTAAATAGAGGTAGATAAAGGTTTATGTATATTAAAGATTAACCACAAGGGTGAAAGAACAGTAGGAAAGCAAACAAAAGAATAAATGTAGAAAAAATAATAATAAATTTCAAAAAGTAATTAAAATTAAAAAAGAGAGGGGGGGTGGGGGGGAAGGAAAACTACACAGAACCACAAAAGGTCAACAGAGGCAGAACTTCTGTCAATAGAGGCAGAAGTTTATAACAGAAATAAAGTGTGATTAAAAATATTTTTATAAAAATCTTAAATAATTTAATACTAATAAATCCTACAACTACAGAGGGAAAAAAGGGGGAAATTCAGAAGAAAGTACAGAACAAGTCAAAGCATAAATAATAAATGTTTTTCTTGAGTCTCTGCTGTCAGTGTCCTTTCCCTCTCTGGGAGTCTCAGATGCCCTCCAACAACTGTGCTGGTTTCTGGACCTGCTGTAGAAGCAGCTCAGACTCTAATCTGGTCCTACTCCTGAATGTTCTTGCCTCCAATGTCCACTGCTGTCAGAACTAATGCATTTTCTTTTGTGAGAACTCTCAATGTCCTTTTATATATTCCATAGACACACAATTTGCCTAGTTGATATGTGGGTGCTTAGTCATTCAGTCTCGTCTGACTCTTCATGATCCCAAGTTGCCCACGAAGCTCCTCTGTCCATGCGGACTTTTCAGGCAAGAATAGTGGAGGGGGTTGCCAAGCCCTCCTCCAGAGGATCTTCCAACTCAGGGATCAAACCCAAGTCTCCATTTCAGGCAGATTCTTTACCATCTGAGCCACCAGGGAAGCCTAGTTGATAGTGTGGGTTTAATCTTCAGCTTGTACAGCTGGTGGAAAGGTTTTGGATTCTCTTCCTTAGCCACACTGCCCCTGGGTTTCAATTGTGGTTTTATCTCCACCTCTGCATGTGGGTCATCCACAGCGGTTTGCTCTTGAGGCTGCCCTAGAGGGCTTGGGTCTTCCCCAGTGAGTGCCAGGTGTGGAGGTGTTGCAGCTGCTTACGTCGCAGGGGCCCTGGAAGCAACACATACTCAGGGATGCTGGTGGATAAGGAAGCAAGAAAAATGGTTTTCTAGAAGCATGTGGCAACCCACACTTTTATTCTTACCTGGAGAATCTCTTGGACAGAGAAGCCTGTCAGGCCACAGGGTGGCAAAGAGTTGGACACAACTGAAATGACCCTGCATATACACAGGCAGTACTTTTTCTAGCCTGTAGCAGCTTTGTCCCACTGTGGATCGAGCATGAAGGAGGCACATCTGCTTGTGTCATGGAAACCCTGGCCGTACCAAGTGTGCAGGTATACAGACTGCCTCAGCTGTAGAAGTTGTGGCCCTATCAGAATAATTTTCTAGCTTCTGGAAGCTGGTGATCAGAGGGCCTCTTTGGATAGTCCTTATCTGTTGCTCCACCTTTTCAGGCACTTAAAGGGCTCCCTTGCCTTGGGTCCTTTCTGTTGTTTGACATGTCAGGCACATAAAGCCGTCCCTCTGGCTGGGATCCTATTCTGATGTTCAGTTCATCAGGCACCTAAAGGGCTCCCCTGACTAGGGTCCTTCTCTGCTGTTTGGTGTGTCAGGCACTTAAAGGGCACCCTGGGGTCCTACTCTGCTGTTCTATGCATCAGGCACTGAAAGGGCCAGCCTCTCTATTGTTTAGCTGCCGTTAGTGGTCTGTGGGGGGAGAGAGGCTAAGGTGATGGCTCCACCCCATACGCATGACTCAGTAGTATCACCTTGCTGCCTTGGCTGCCTAGCTTTCCTTCACAGGCATTTCCCACCACAATCTCCTCCCTCATGCCCCTCAGGCGGTCTCCCCACAGTCAGTAGAGGACCTCACCCTGGGATTGCTCCACAACCCCTGCTTTCCAGCTCCCAGCTGCTGTGCCTTCTAGGGGACCCACATCCCTGTCCGGGGTATGTATGTCTGCAGCAAGTGTTGTCTGTGTGATTCTTATTTCATTTAGGCTGCCACAGGTCAGCTGCTTCACTCTCAGCCTCAAATGTTTCTCCTGTGACCCAAACAATTGCCCCAGAGTGGAAATTGGACCCCTGCTTCAGTTCCCCCACCCACCAAGGGCAGGTCCAGTCCTACTAACTTTCCTGTTTCTTCCCTTAGTTCCTGAGTCCTACCAAGTTTTGCTTGGTGCTGTGTATTCTTTTCCAGTATACAGGTACTCCTTCCCACTCTCAGCTGGTGTTCTGAAAGCACTTTAGTGTCTGAAGGTGTATACCTGATGTATCCATGGAGAGAGATGTACTCCACATCCACCTGCTCCTCCACCATCTTGTTCCTCTTCCATAGTTTCTTTTTTTTTTTTTTTCCTTTAAAAAAAATATTTTTTAACTTTACAATATTGTGTTGGTTTTGCCATATATCAATATGAATCCACCACAGGTATACACGTGTTCCCCATCCTGAACCCTCCTCCCTCCCCATACCATCCCTCTGGGTTGTCCCGGTGCACCAGCCCCAGGCATCCAGTATCGTGCATCGAACCTGGACTGGCGACTCATTTCATATATGATATTATACATGTTTCAATGCCATTCTCCCAAATCATCCCACCCTCTCCTTCTCCCACAGAGTCCATAAGACTGTTCTATACTTCAGTGTCTCTTTTGCTGTCTTGTATACAGAGTTATTGTTACCATCTTTCTAAATTCCATATATATGCATTAGTATACTGTATTGGTGTTTTCCTTTCTGGCTTACTTCACTCTGTATAATAGGCTCCAGTTTCATCCACCTCATTAGAACTGATTCAAATGTATTCTTCTTAATGGCTGAGTAATACTCCATTGTGTATATGTATCACAGCTTTCTTATCCATTCATCTGCTGAAACAGTGCTGCAATGAACATTAGGGTACACGTAAACAACATGCTGCTAAATAACCAACAAATCACAGAAGAAATCAAGAAAGAAATCAAAATTTGCATAGAAATGAATGAAAATGAAAACACAACAACCCAAAACCTGTGGGACACTGTAAAAGCAGTCCTAAGCGGAAAGCTTATAGCAATACAGGCATACCTCAAGAAACAAGAAAAAAGTCAAATAAATAACCGAACTCTACACCTAAAACAACTAGAAAAGGAAGAAATGAAGAACCCCAGGGTTAGTAGAAGGAAAGAAATCTTAAAAATTAGGGCAGAAAGAAATGCAAAAGAAACAAAAGGAACCATAGCAAAAATCAACAAAACCAAAAGCTGGTTCTTTGAAAGGATAAATAGAATTGATAAATCATTAGCCAGACTCATCAAGAAACAAAGGGAGAAAAATCAAATCAATAAAATTAGAAATGAAAATGGAGAGATCACAACAGACAATACACAAATACAGAGAATCATGAGAGACTACTATCAGCAATTATATGCCAATAAAATGGACAACACGGAAGAAATGGACAAATTCTTAGAAAAGTACAACTTTCCAAAACTGGACCAGAAGAAATAGAAAATCTTAACAGACCCATCACAAGCACGGAAATTGAAACTGTAATCAGAAATCTTCCAGCAAACAAAAGCCCAGGTCCAGACGGCATCACAGCTGAATTCTATCAAAAATTTGGAGAATAGCTAACACCTATCCTGCTCAAACTCTTCCAGAAAAGTGCAGAGGAAGGTAAACTTCCAAACTCATTCTATGAGGCCATCATCACCCTAATACCAAAACCTGACAAAGATGCCACAAAAAAAAAAAAAAAAAGAAAAAGAAAACTATAGGGCAATATCACTGATGAACACAGATGCAAAAATCTTTAACAAAATTCTAGCAATCAGAATCCAACAACACATTAAAAAGATCATACACTATGACCAAGTGGGCTTGATCCCAGGGATGCAAGGATTCTTCAATATCTGCAAATCAATCAATGTAATACACCACAGTAACAAATTGAAAAATAAAAACCATAAGATTATCTCAATAGATGCAGAGAAAGCCTTTGATAAAATTCAACATCCAGTTGTGATAAAAAACTCTCCAGAAAGCAGGAATAGAAGGAACATACCTCAACATAATAAAAGCTATATATGACAAACCCACAGCAAACATTATCCTTAATGATGAAAAATTGAAAGTATTTTCCCTAAAGTCAGTAACAAGACAAGGGTGCCCACTTTCACCATTACTATTCAACATAGATTTGGAAGTTTTGGCCACAGCAATCGGAGCAGAAAAAGAAATAAAAGGAATCTAAATTGGAAAAGAAGAAGTAAAACTCTCACTGTTTGTAGATGACATGATCCTCTACATAGAAAACCCTAAAGACTCCACTAGAAAATTATTAGAACTAATCAATGAATATAGTAAAATTCCATAGTTTCTTAATGCTGCATTCCCACCAACAGTGCAGGAGGGTTCCATTTCTCCACAACTTCTCCAGCCGTTATTATTTGTAGACTTTTAATGATTTCCATCCTGACCCTTGTGAAGTGATATCTCATTATAGTTTTCTTATTATTATTATTTCTCTAATAATTACTGACATTGAGCCTCATTTCATGTGCCCATTGGCCAGTTGTGTGTGTCCTTTGGAGAAATGTCTGTTTAAGTCTTCTGCCCATTTTCTGATTAGGTGTTTACTTTTTTGATATTAAGCTGCAGTGAGCTGTTTGTAACTTTCAGAGGGCAATGCTTGTTGGTCACATCATTTACTTATGTGGTTGTCTTTTGCTTTGTTAATGGTTTCCCTTGCTGTGCAAAAGCTTTTGAGTTTATTTGAGTCCCATTTGTTTGTTTTTGTTTTTATTCCCTTTGCTGTAGATGACTGATTGAAAAAGATATTGTTGCAGTTTACATCAAAGTGTGTTCTGCCAATGTTTCCTTTAAGAGATTTATAGTATCAGGTCTTACCTTTAGGTCTTTAACCATTTTTGAGTTTATATTTGAATGTGCTGTTAAAGAATGTTCTAATTTTATTTTTTACATGTAGCTTTCCACTTTTCACAGAACCATTTATTAAAGAGATTTTCCCTTCTTCATTGCATTTTTTTTTTTTTCCCTCCCTGGTCATGGATTAATTAACCCTAGGTGCATGGGTTTAATTCCAGGCTTTCCACCCAGTTCCGTTGATCTATATTTCAGTTTTTTTGTGCCACTACTATACTGTTTTTTGTAATACTTTGTAATATAGTCTAAAGTTTGAAAAACTGATTCCTCTAGCTCCATTGTTCTTTCTCAAGATTACTTTGGCTATTTTGGGTCTTTTATGTCCCCATACAATGTTACACACTACTATACTTAAAGTAGATAGCCAATAAGGACCTACTGTATAGCACATAAAACTTTGCTTAATATTCAGTAACAACCTAAATGGCAAGTAAATTTGGAAAAGAATAGATACATATATGTGTATAACTTGCTGTACACCTAAAACTAACAAAACATTGTTAATCAACTATGCATATGTGCTAAGTCACTTCAGTTGTGTCTGACTCTTTGAAAATCATGAACTTTTGTCTACCAGCCTCCTATGTCAATGAGATTCTCCAGGCAAGAATTCTGGACTGGGTTGCTAAGCTCTCCACCAAGGGTTCTTCCCAACCCAGGGATTGAACCTGCATCTCTTATGTCTCCTGCATTGGCAGATGGGTTCTCTACCACTAGCACCACCTGGGAAGCCCATTAGCCAACTGTACTCTAATAGAAAATACAAATTCTTAAATTATTATTAACTTTAAAAATGATACCATAGTAGGAATATTTCTGTCTAGGAAACAAGTAAATATACCAAATATAAACTTACAATTAAAAGTCATTTTAAGTAGTATAATAGCAATTATAATTCTTTATTTTTAACTGAATTCACTTATCTTCCATAAAAAGGATGTTCCAATCATTCATTGCTATATAACAAGTCATCTCAAATGTTATGGCTTAAAACAACAGCTGTTTTATTGTCTCTTGGTCTTTTGTGTCAGAAATTTGGGGATGTTTGGGCCAGGGAGCTGTTACTTAGGCCTCACATGTGGCTGGATTCGGATGGTGGCTGAGGTATTGGGGACGCTAAAGCCACCAGGGGCTTCCTGAGCATCTCTCCATCTTCATGAAGGTTCAAGCCCTCTCTGTGATCTCTCTTTTTGATGAAATTGGGCTTCCTTACATCATGGGATGTCAGGGATATTACACTGTTTTACATGGCAGCTCAGGGCTGCAAAAGTATATAGCTCAACAGAGAATCAGATGAAAGCTTTATCATCTGATCTTAAATATTACATAGTCTCATTTCTAACTTAGCCTCAAACCCTGCTCCAATTTAAGAAAAAATAGTATATGCTAAAGTTAAGTATGTCAATAGTACTTTATAAGAAAAGCAAGTTGGATATGTAATATTGTGGCAAACATCTTTAGAAAATAAATTCTGCCAGCATCAATGGTTAGAGGAGTTTCTGAAGCCTGACTTCTTGGGTTTGTGTCCCAGCACTAGCTGGACCATGCACAAATTGAACCACTCTGCCTCAATCTCTAAGAAGGGAATGTAGTTACATCTAGCCAAAAATATTATCAAGATTACATGAGATGATATGTGTAAAATTACCATAAGCCGGTGTCTGGCATATAGTAAGAACAGGTGAAAAGAAAGTAAAAGTGAAGTCACTCAGTTGTGTTTGACTCTTTGTGACACCATGGACTGTAACCTACTAGGCTCCTCTGTCCGTGGAATTTTCCATGCAAGAGTACTGGAGTGGGTTGTCATTTCCTTCTCCAGGGGATCTTCCCGACCCAGGGATCAAACCCAGGTCTCCTGCATTGCAGGCAAACATTTTACCATCTGAGCCACCTGAGAAGCACAGGTAAGTGTCTACAGTTATAATTATTTAGCTTTATTTGTTCAAGTAAGTTTGAGAGTATAAACATATGAGTCTGTGGAATTTTTGACATCAGATAGTATGTCTAAATCACCACTATAACTCCAGAGTTTGTAGGCTTTTAATATTATTCCTTGCAAGGATGCTTTTAGGTGTTCAGTCCCTCTCTGGAAGGGGGTGTTGGGAATGACCTCAATTCTCATGTTTCTTAATAAATATTGTTTCCATAGACAACAAGGATGCCTGTAAAAGAATTGTATCTTTATGTCTGCAAACAATTGACAAATTGTTTTGTTCTCAGTTCCCATTGTACAGAACAACTAAAGAATGAGAAGAAGGAGTAGGAAGTGGGGAAGCATGATTCAGTCCATAATCCATAAAAATATATTTAAAATCTGTGAAAAACAAGTCAAGATGTAAATCAGCAGTGTTGTAGTCAAAAAAGCTCAAGGAAAGAAACCTAATTTCCCTTCTTTTACCCTTATATATTTTTTAGATAATTGCCTTAAATCTTTATGTCTGCTCTTTGTCAGAATGTGGAAAGCCATAATTTTCTGTCTCTGCCTTTTCTCTCTCTCTCTCTCTCTCTCTCTCTCTCTCTCTCTCTCTCTCTCTCTCTCTCACACACACACACACACACACACACACACACACACTTCATCTTACCATCTGTTCCTCATTCTTCCATCATTTCAAGATAGGGGAGCATAAAGACATGAATTTAACTCTCCTTACCTCTTCCATGACCCATCCAAGCCTCAGTTGATGAGAAAGATCTTCCAATGAATAAATGAGAAAAAGGAGTTTCTGAAGCTCATAGCTAAAAACTGTACCTAGGGAAATGTATAAAGTGAAAAGAAGTGAAAGTCACTCTGTCGTGTCCAACTCTTTGTGACCCCATGAACTATATAGTTCATGGAATTCTCCAGGCCAGAATACTGGAGTGGGTAGCCTTTCCCTTTTCCAGGGTATCTTCCCAACCCAAGGATCAAACCCAGGTGTCCCACATTGCAGGTAGATTCTTTACCAGCTGAGCCACAAGGGAAAAGTATAAAATTATAGATTAAGTACTGGAGAAAAGACACCTTAAACAAAATTAGAAAAATGACAGTGTTAGTCATTCAGTCGCATGTGACTCTTTGTGACTCCATGGACTGTAGCCCTCCAGGCTCCTCTGTCCATGGGATTCTCCAGGCAAGAATACTGGAGTGGGTTGCCATTCCCATCTCCACAAAATTTGAAGCATTTTCTAAATAGTGTTTTTGCAATTCTTTGTCCATATTTGTCGATATTTGGAACTAGACTTGTGATGAAAAAAATATAACTTCTAATGAATATATTGAACAGGCAACAATTCTTAGTCATAGCATGAAAATAAAACTAGTGTAATTTGAAAGTATTATCTTTGCAATATTGAAGTTCTGTGTTTTGCCTTACCAGCTATACTGATACATGATAAATATGAGCAAAATAGGTAAAGTCCTTAGTTTTCAATTTTCTCATCTTAGAATGAGTAAAATGCTGCTACTAATTTATCGGTTAGGATGATTGTCTATTTTCTATTTTTTCATGACAAACCTAGTAGCTCAAAACAATATCTATTTCTTATCTCATTTCTGTAAGTCAGAAGCCTGGGTGTGCTCAACTGTCTTTTGTTCCAAGTATCATAAGTCTAAAACAATGGTGTCAATCAGTCTCTGATATCATTTGGAGCTCAGAGTCCTCTTTCAAGCTCATGTGTCATGGAAGAATTCAGTTTCTCAGTTGAGTAAAATCTGAGACCCTTGAATCCTTGCTTCTTGTCATATAGGAGTCACTCTCAGATCCTGAAGGCCACCCACTTCCTTGCCATGAGGCTCCACAAAGCCAGCAATGGCACAGTGAATCTTTCTTGTACTTTGGATCTCTCCAAATTTCTCTCTCTGTGATCAGATTTAAAGGGCTCATATGATTAGTTCAGGCTCACCCAAATAATACTCTTAAGGTCAGCTGACTTGAAGCCTTTATTATAGCTGTTAAACCCCTTCATGGAAATACCTAGATTAGTATTTGAATATTGGGAGAAGCTGTATGTACACCAGTTGCCAGAAATCAGAGACCAGCTTAAAATTCTACCCACTACAAGAACCAAATGGAATCTGGTATGCAAGGCTATAAAGCCATTTAGCAAACTTCTTGGAATATAAGAGCACTCATCATCAACACCACTGATGTCATCACAGTCATCACCAACACAGGAGGGGGAGCAGTGACACCCTAGATCAAATTTTGGCTGAAATGCAGCTAAAGTGAATGAGGCCAAACAGCTGCTCATTGATGTTCTTTCTTTATCAGATATAATGTCTCTGAATTATCACTTTAAGTTAAGAAATATGAAGGCAGATTATAATTCCACTGGACATTGTTTCAAATAATAATCATGAATAGTCAACATAAATGCCATCACCTTCTCTAGAAAGTTCTACTGACATTTCCTTCTTTTTTCTATTCCAGCTTAATTAAAGAATATTTGTACTCTTTTGGGGCCATCTACTTTTATATTTTATTCTTCAAGTAGCATTTAGACTCTTTATGGATAAAAAATAATGCCTATTATGACCAACCTAGATAGCATATTCAAAAGCAAAGACATTACTTTGCCAACAAAGGTCCATCTAGTCAAGGCTATGGTTTTTCCAGTGGTCATGTATGGATGTGAGAGTTGGACTGTGAAGAAAGCTGAGTGCCAAAGAATTGATGCTTTTGAACTGTGGTGTTGGAGAAGACTCTTGAGAGTCCCTTGGACTGCAAGGAGAGTCAATCAGTCCATTCTAAAGGAGATCAGTCCTGGGTGTTCTTTGGAAGGACTGATGCTAAAGCTGAAACTCCAGTACTTTGGCCACCTCATGCGAAGAGTTGACTCATTGGAAAAGGCTCTGATGCTGGGAGGGATTGAGGGCAGGAGGAGAAGGGGACGACAGAGGATGAAATGGCTGGATGGCATCACTGACTCAATGGACATGAGTTTGAGTGAACTCTGAGAGTTGGTGATGGACAGGGAGGCCTGGCGTGCTGCAATTCATGGGGTCTCAAAGAGTCAGACACGACTGAGTGACTGAACTGAACTGATCATCCTCAAGAAATGTCCTGGCATAACAAACAAGATGTGAAATTATTAAATTATTAAATAGATACATTCCTGTAGACAAATACTCAACACAAATGAAATCAGCACATGCACCCAGGACGTCCTCACAGGCAGCTGGACGTCCTATGGAAACACAGAATCTGGGAGCTCTTGATATTTAAATATCCTTGAAAACAGTGTGCATCAGAAAGCAGAGCCATAGTCACAGATGTTTAGAATTAGGAGTGCTGTCCAAAGCGGTGTGCTGTTCATCTGAATAGGACTTGAATCACAAAAATATGAACTTAATTTCATAATCATTCTCTTGTAAACAATTTATGCTAAGATTAGTCAGGGATCAAGAACTGTCTCCTACCTCAAAGGATAAAAAACTTAGAGACACTAGGACAAGTCCAACCAGCATAAGTAGAAATGCAAACTTGAGCTAAAGATGCTAAAATGCCATTTTGCAGTGATTCGTGTAGGTATATTATAAAGGAAATCTTATTAGAAATGTGTTATTTACAGGCATACATGTAACTTAGCTACACATATGTTTTGATTAATACACATAGCTTACTACTTTATAACTTCCATGTGCAATAATCAATACTCATAAATAATATTTCATGAAACTATTGAGCCACAATGGAGTCATAAAGTGTTGAAAGTATGAGATGGAATAGAGGGATGAATTAAATTAAGATTACATACTAAAACCATCTTTACTGCCCATCCAGCTATTTTTTCCTTCTACACTTTATATTAGTACATTCCATGCATGAATGGAGAAATAGAGGCATACTATTTTTGATGAATATTTTGAAATCATATGTCAAGAGATTTATTTGAGAAGCTAACTCAGTTCAGTTCAGTCACTCAGTTGTGTCCAACTCTTTGAGACCCCATGGACTGTAGCACACCAGGCTGCCCTGTGCATCACCAACTCCCGGAGCTTGCTCAAACTCATGTCCATCCAGTCGGTGATGCCATCCAACCATCTAATCCCTGTCGTCCCCTTCTTCTCCTGCCTTCAATCTCTCCCAGCATTAGGGTCTTTTCCAGTGAGTCAGCTCTTCACATCAGGTGGCCAAAGTATTGGAGATCCAGCTGCAGCATTAGTTCTTCCAATTAATATTCAGGACAATTTCCCTTAGGACTAACTGGTTTGATCTCCTTGCAATCCAAGGGACTCTCAAGAGTCTTCTCCAACACCACACTTAAAAAGCATCAATTCTTCGCTGTTCAGCTTTCTTTATAGTCCAATTCTCACATCCATACATGACTACTGGGAAAACCATAGCTTTGAATATATGAACGTTTCCTGGAAAATTAATGTCTCTGCCTTTTAATATGTTGTCAAGGTTGGTCATAGCTTTTCTTCCAAGGATGCCATGATCTTCGTCTTTTGAATGTTGGGTTTTAAGCCAGCTTTTTCACTTTCCTCTTTCACTATCCTCAAGAGGCTGTTTAGCTCCTCTTCATTTTGAGCCTTAATGTAGTATCATCTGTGTATCTGAAGTTATTGATATTTCTCCCGGCAATCTTGATTCCAGCTTGTGCTTCATCCAGTACAGCATTCCACTGATGTACTCTGCATATAAGTGAAATAAGCAGGGTAACAATATACAGCCATGACATACTCTTTACCCAATTTGGAACCAGTCCATTGTTCCATGTCCAGGAGGGGACTAATGGAAAGATAATCAATCAAAAATGGTTTTGTGATTATGTGCTTTAAAAAATGTTTGATTTCATTTTAGAAATTATAAGTCATTACTTTGTTTCACTAAGGTGTCGTAATGATAGTAATCCCTCTTGGTTATTTTATTTAATGTATAAATTGTGAACAAAATCACAAACTGAAAAAGTCTTAGTAAGCTTAGAAATCAGGAACTTTTTTTTCCCCTAAGATTAGAGCAGTAAGAATCTGCAAGGAAAAACCATCAAGATGCTCAAAATGATAAAAAGAAAGAAAAAAAAAAAAAAAGAACACTTCTATAGCTTTTATTGTGCCTCCTCATATCTCTGATCATTTATTTAATACTTTAGTCATATACATTTATATTTATATATAATGCCTTGGAAAAGATACTTTGGAAACAAAATACTACAGTGTAAAAATTACTGCACCACAATTTATAATTGATGCTGCAAAGCCTTGAAAGAATATCAAGCCTCACAGTAGATATTTAACTACCTATTGAGTTCTCTGAGCAAACTAACCATAATTAATCATTCTTTTCTAATAATGTCACATAACTAAAGAAGTTTCACTGGTACAAATTATAACCTCATATATTCTCTGCATAGTCAATAAAGCAGAAACAGATGTTTTTCTGGAACTCTCTTGCTTTTCCTATGATCCAACGGATGTTGGCAATTTGATTTCTGGTTCCTCTGCCTTTTCTAAAACCAGCTTGAACATCAGGAAGTTCACGGTTCATATATTGCTGAAGCCTGGCTTGGAGAATTTTGAGCATTACTTTACTAGCATGTGAGATGAGTGCAATTGTGCAGTAGTTTGAGTATTCTTTGGCATTGCCTTTCTTTGGGATTGGAATGAAAACTGACCTTCTCCAGTCCTGTGACCACTGCTGAGTTTTCCAAATTTGCTGGCATATTGAGTGCAGCACTTTCACAGCATTATCTTTCAGGATTTGGAATAGTTCAATTGGAATTCCATCACCTCCACTAGCTTTGTTCATAGTGATGCTTTCTAAGGCCCACTTGACTTGACATTCCAGGATGTCTGGCTCTAGGTCAGTGATCACACCATTGTGATTATCTGGGTCATGAAGATCTTTTTTGTACAGTTCTTCTGTGTATTTTTGCCATCTCAATATCTTCTGCTTCTGTTAGGTCCCTACCATTTCTGTCCTTTATCGAGCTCATCTTTGCATGAAATGTTCCTTTGGTATCTCTGATTTTCTTGAAGAAATCCCTAGTTTTTCCCATTCTGTTGTTTTCCTCTATTTCTTTGCATTGATCACTGAAGAAGGCTTTCTTATCTCTTCTTGCTATTCTTTGGAATTCTGCTTTCAGATGTTTTTATCTTTCCTTTTCTCCTTTGCTTTTCGCTTCTCTTCTTTTCACAGCTATTTGTAAGGCCTCCCCAGACAGCCATTTTGCTTTTTTGCATTTCTTTTCTATGGGAATGGTTTTGATCCCTGTCTCCTGTACATTGTCACGAACCTCATTCCATAGTTCATCAGGCACTCTATCTATCAGATCCAGGCCCTTAAATCTATTTCTCACTTCCACTGTATAATCATAAGGGATTTGAATAGGTCATACCTGAATGGTCTACTGGTTTTCCCTACTTTCTTCAATTTCAGTCTGAATTTGTCAATAAGGAGTTCATGATCTGAGCCACAGTCAGCTCCTCGTCTTGTTTTTGCTGACTGTATAGAGCTTCCCCATCTTTGGCTGCAAAGAATATAATCAATCTTATTTCAGTGTTGACCATCTGGTGATGTCCATGTGTAGTCTTCTCTTGTGTTGTTGGAAGAGGGTGTTTGCTATGACCAGTGCATTTTCTTGGCAAAACTCTATTAGTCTTTGCCCTGCTTCATTCCATATTCCAAGGCCAAATTTGCCTGTTACTCCAGGTGTTTCTTTCTCTTTTTTTCTTTTTTTTTTTTTTTAAAGGGGTTAACATTTATTTTTTTTTTCTAATTTTATTTTTAAACTTTACATAATTGTATTAGTTTTGCCAAATATAAAAATGAATCCATCACAGGTATACATCCAGGTGTTTCTTGACTTCCTACTTTTGCATTCCAGTCCCCTATAATGAAAAGGACATCTTTTGGGGGTGTTAGTTCTAAAAGGTCTTGTAGGTCTTCATAGAACCGTTCAACTTCAGCTTCTTCAGCATTACTGGTTGGGGCATAGACTTGGATTACTGTGATATTGAATGGTTTGCCTTGGAAACAAACAGAGATCATTCTGTCGTTTTTGAGATTGCATCCAAGTACTACATTTCGGACTGTTTTGTTGACCATGATGGCCACTCCATTTCTTCTGAGGGATTCCTGCCCGCAGTAATAGATATAATGGTCATCTGAGTTAAATTCACCCATTCCAGTCCATTTCAGTTCACTGATTCCTAGAATGTCGACATTCACTCTTGCCATATCTTGTTTGACCACTTCCTATTTGCCTTGATTCATGGACCTGACATTCCAGGTTCCTATGCAATATTGCTCTTTACAGCATCGGACCTTGCTTCTATCACCAGTCCCGTCCACAGCTGGGTACTCTTTTTGCTTTGCCTCCATCCCTTCATTCTTTCTGGAGTTATTTCTCCACTGATCTCCAGTAGCATATTGGGCACCTACTGACCTGGGGAGTTTCTCTTTCAGTATCCTATCATTTTGCCTTTTCATACTGTTCATGGGGTTCTCAAGGCAAGAATACTAAAGTGGTTTGCCATTCCCTTCTCCAGTGGACCACATCCTGTCAAATCTTTCTACCATGACCCACCCATCTTGGGTTGCCCCACGGGCATGGCTTAGTTTCATTGTCCTAGTGTGATTAGATTGACTAGTTTTCTGTGAGTATGGTTTCAGTGTGTTTGCCCTGATGCTCTCTTGCAACACCTACCATCTTACATGGGTTTCTCTTACCTTGGGCATGGGGTATCTCTTCACGGCTGCTCCAGCAAAGTGCAGCCATTGCTCCTTACCTTGGACAAGGGGTATCTCCTCACTGCCGCCCTTCCTGACCTTCAATGTGGGGTAGCTCCTCTAGGCCCTCCTGCGCCCGCACAGCCATGGCTCCTTGGACGTGGGGTTGGTCCTCCCGGCCACCGCCCCTGGCCTTGGTCGTGCAGTTGCTCCTCCTTGCTGCCACCCTTGGCCTCAGGCTTAGGGGCATAGGGTAGCTCCTCTGGCCCGCTGTCCCTGACCCTAACCTCTAAGATTAAGAGCAAGACAAGTCCAATCTCAAAGGTTTATTCAACATAGCATTAGAAATACTAGACACAATAATTAGAAAAGGGAATAAAATGTATCTAAATTATATAGAAAGTATTAAAACTCTCACTTTGCAGTTGATAGAATAATATACATAAAAAATCAGTAGATAAATAAAGAAAACGTATAGCTATATAATGAAATATTACTCAACCATAAAAAGGAATGAAATTTTGTCATTTGCAAAAACATGGATGGACATAGAGGATATTACACTAACTGAAATAAGTCAAATGGAGAAAGACAAATACTGTATGATTTTGGTGTGTAAAAAATCAAAAATCTATTAGAACTCATTAAAAACATCAGTATACTTATAGAATACAAAAACTAAAATACAGAAATCTGTTGGATTTCTATACATCAAAACTGAGAAAACAGAAAGAGAAATTAAGTAAACAATCCCACTTACAATAAAATCAAAAAGAACAAGATACCTAAAAATAAGATTATAAGATATTGATGAAAGAAACTGACGATGACACAAACAGTTGGAAAGATAATCTATGTTCATGGATTGCAAGAATTAATATTGTTAAAATGATCACACTCCCGAAGGCAATCTGTAGATTCAAGGCTGCTGCTACTGCTGCTAAGTCACTTCAGTCGTGTCCGACTCTGTGTGACCCCATAGACAGCAGCCCACCAGGCTCCCCCGTCCCTGGGATTCTCAAGGCAAGAACACTAGAGTCTGTTGCCATTTCCTTATCCAATGCATGAAAGTGAAAAGTGAAAGAGAAGTCGCTCAGTCCTGTCTGACTCTTAGCGACCCCATGGACTGCAGTCTACCAGGCTCCTCCATCCATGGGATTTTCCAGGCAAGAGTCCTTGAATGGGTTTCCATTGCCTTCTCTGATAGATTCAGTGCAATCCCCATCAAGTTACAATGGCTTTTTTTGTTTATCTAGAACATAAAATATTAAAATTTGTACAGACACACAAAAGACTGAATAGTCAAAGCAATCTTGAGAAAGAAGAACAAAGCTGGACTTACCATAGTCCTAGACTTTAGTCTATACTACAAGCTAAAGTAATCCACAAAGGATGAAACTGGAACAAAGAGGCAATTAGATTAATGGAACAGAACTGGGCACCCAGAAATGTATCCACACTTATTTGGGCAATTAACCTAAAACAAAGGAGGCAATAATATACTGTCAGTAAAAGAGCACCTCTTCAATAAATGGTGTTGGGAAAACTAGACAACTACATACAAAATAATGAAACTAGACTACTCTCTCACACCATTCACAAAAATACATTAAAAATGTATTAAAGACTTAAAAGTAAGACTTGAAACCATAAAACCTCCAGTAGTAAACAAAAGCAGTAAACTCTTTAGTTTTAGTATATTTATTTTGAGTGTATCCTCATACAATGGAAGTAAAAGCAAAAGTAAACAAGTGAGACCACATCAAACTAAAAAGCTTTTGCAAAATTAAGGAAACTTTCAGGAAAATGAAAAGGTCACGTACTGAATGGCAGAGTATATTTTAAATTGATATATCTGATAAGGGGTTAATATTCAAAATATGCAAAGAACTGATATAAATTTAAAAAGAAAATATAATAAATGACCTGATTAAAATATAGGCAGAAGTTCTGAAAATACTTTTTTCCTCAAAGAAGATATACAGATGGCCAATCGCACATGAAAAGACCCTTGCCATCTTTAATCATCAGAAAAATTCAAATCAAAAGAAAAGTGAGATATCTCACACCTGTCAGAATGGCAATTATCAAAAATATATAAAATTACAAGTGTTAGTGAGGATATGGAGAAAAATTGAATCCTCATAATCTGTTGGTGGGAATGTACATCAGTGCAGCCACTATGGAAAACAATATAAAGATTACTCAAAATATATATATTTTTTAATCTACCATTTTATCCAACAATTCCACTCTTGTGTGTTTATCTAAAGAAAAGAAAACTAATTTTCAAAAACAAAAAAACAAAAAAAAAAATAGACTTGTATGTTCAGTGTAGCCTTATTTGTAATTATCAAGATACAGAAGCAATCTAATTGCCCATGCATGCTAAGTCACTTCAGTTGTGTTAAACTTTTGGCAACTCTATAGACTGTAGCCCAATAGGCTCCTCTATCCATGGGATTCTCCAGGCAAGAATTCTGGAGTGGGTCACGATGTCCTCCTCTAGGGGATCTTTCTGACCTAGGGATCAAACCCATGTCTCTTACATCCCCTGCATTAGTAGGCAGGTTCTTTACCACCAATGCCACCTGGGAAGCCATCTAAGTGCCCATCAGTAGATAAATAGATAAATAATATGTATAGATATATAATATAATATTAGTCGTGAAAACGGAATGAAATTTTGCCACTTGCAAATACATGGATGGACCTAGAGGATATTATCCAGACTGTTATAAATCAGAGAAAAACAAATACTGCCTAATTTCACTTACACGTGGAATCTAAAAAACAAAACAAATGAACAAACATAAGTGAAACAGAGTTATAGACACAGAGAAGCAACAGGTGTGGGATGGGAGAAAGAAAAAACAATAGGTGAAGGAGATTTCAGAGATACAAACTTCCAGTTGCAAAACAAGTGACTCCTGGGCATGGAATACAGAGTTAATAACTTCGTAGTAACTTTGTATGGTGACATATCATAACTTGACTTACTGTGGTGAACATTTTGAAATGTAGAGAAATATTGTCTATGTGACATATCAGGAAATAACATTGTGTTCTAGGTTAATTATATTTCCAAAACAAATAAACAAACTCATAGAAGTGATCAGATTTGTGACTACCAGAAGCAACAGGTGGCTGAGGGTGAATTGGAGGAAAGTAGTCACAAAGTATAAGCTTCCAGTTATAAGATAAATACTTAATATGTAACATACAATTTAATACACATAATTTACACTGTTACATGTTATATATGAGAGTTACTAAGAGACTAAATACAAAGAGTTCTCCTTACAAGGAAAGACTTTTTTATATTTATTTAATCTTGTATCCATAATTGATGATGATCACTAGACTTATTTTATTTAATGATGTATATGTCAAATTATCATGCTGCACACCTTAAACAGAACTGTATGTTGATTACATCTCAATAACACTGGAAGGAAAACAGTGCCAAGGACACTCAAGAACACCTGCAATTTGTCTCAGTACTGGACTTCTACCTCCCTCTAGTGATAGCTTTTAGCAGCTAACCATATACAGATAAGCACAGCTTTAGTTTGCAGCACCAACCATAATCTTTTGAAAAGAAATTTTGCAACGTTGCAGTTTTATTTTTTTGTCTTTATAAACTCCTGCCTTTTCTCTGCCAATAAAGTTAGCTTTGCTTGATTTAGCATATTCTTTGATTTTGCTTTTCTCTAGCAGTGTCAGTATTATGAATTACTTTAATTTTGAAAATATTTTACAAATTCCTTCAATAAAATTTGTGTTGTTTTGTCATAAAAATGTTTATTGAGCAAATAATGTGTTATATTTCATGACCTTAATCATGATAAAGACTTTTTTAAACTTAATTTTTAACTGAAAGATAATTGCTTTGCAGAATTTGTCATTTTCTGTCAGATATCAATAAGAATCAGCAATAGGTACACCCATTTCCCCTCCTCCTGAACCTGCCTCCCATTTCCCTCTCCTTCCCATCCTTCTAGACTGCCACAGAGCCTCTGCTGTTTTAGTTCCCTGAGTCATACATCAATTCCCATTGGCTATTTTATATATGCTATTGTAAATATCAATGTTACTGTACCAATACATCTCACCCTCTCCCTCCTCCCATCCCCCTGTGTCCATATATCTGTTCTCTATGTCTGTTTCTCTATTGCTGTCCTAAAAATAAATGCATCAGTATTTGGATTTCATACATATATGCATCAATATACAATACTTTTCTTTCTCTTTCTGACTTACTTCACTCTGTATAATAGGTGCTAGACACCTAAAAAAGAAACAAAGATACATAAAGCAAAAATCAGATGAAATACAAGGGAAAAGAAAAAGATACAAAATCATAGTGAGACATATTAACATTTAGTATTCTTGAGAATATTTTATAAACTGCAGAAAAATAGAATAGGAGCATCTTGAATGATGTCATTAATAATTTAGATGTAATAAATTTATATTTATATTAATATATATTAATATTTTATCTTACACAAATATATTTAAAATTTTGTATCTCATACATACTTCAGCTGTCCATTCAGTTCAGTTCAGTCACTCAGTCATGTCAGAGTCTTTATGACTGCATGGACTGCAGCACACCAGGCTTCCCTGTCCCGGAGCTTACTCAAACTCATGTCCATTGAGTTGGTGATGCCATCCAACCATCTCATCCTCGGTCATCCCCTTCTCCTCCTGCCTTCAATCTTTCCCAGCATCAGGGTCTTTTCAAATGAGTCAGTTCTTGACATCGGGTGGCCAAAGTACTGGGGTTTCAGCTTCAGCATCAATCCTTCCAATGAATATTCAGGACTGATTTCCTTTAGGATGGACTGGTTGGATCTCCTTGCTGTCCAAGGGACTCTCAAGAGTCTTCTTCAACACCACAGTTCAAAAGCATCAATTCTTCCGGGCTCAGCTTTCTTTTTAGTCTAACTCTCACATCCATACATGACTACTGGAAAAACTATAGCTTTGACTAGATGGATCTTTGTTAGCAAAGTAATGTATCTGCCTTTTAATATGCTGTCTAGGTTGATCATAACTTTTCTTCCAAGGAGCAAGCATCTTTTAATTTTATGGCTGCAGTCACCATCTGCAGTTTTGGAGCCCCCAAAAATAAAGTCTGTCACTGTTTCCATTGTTTCCCCATCTATTTGCCATGAAGTGATGGGACAAGATGCCATAGTCTTAGTTATCTGAATATGGAGTTTTAAGCCAAATTTTTTTCTCTCCTCTTTTACTTTCATCAAGAGCCTCTTTAGTTCTTCTTCAGTTTCTGCCATAAGGGTGGTGTTATCTGCATATCTGAGGTTATTTATATTTCTCCTGACAATCTTGATTCCAGCTTGTGCTCCATCCAGTCCAGCATTTCTCATGATGTACTCTGCATATAAGTTAAATAAGCAGCGTGACAATATACAGCCTTGATGTGCTCCTTTCCCGATTTGGAACCAGTCTGTTGTCCCATGTCCATTTCTGACTGTTACATCCTGACCTGCATACAGATTTCTCAGGAGGCAGTTCAGGTGGCCTGGTATTCCCATCTCTTTGAGAATTTTCCACAGTTTGTTCTGATCCACACACTCCACATAGTCAAAGGACTCTTGAGAGTCCCTTCTATTGCAAGGAAATCCAACCAGTTCATCCTAAAGGAAATGAGTCCTGAATATTCGTTGGAAGGACTGATGTTGAAGCTGAAACTCCAATACCTTGGCCACATGATGCGAAGAGCTGACTCATTTGAAAAGGTCCTGATGCTGGGAAAGACTGAAGGTGGGAGGAGACAGGAAAGACTGAAGGTGGGAGGAGACAGGGACGACAGAGGATGAGATGGTTGGATGGCATCACCGACTCAATGGACATGAGTTTGAGTAAACTCTGGGAGTTGGTGATCGACAGGGAGGCCTGACATGCTGCAGTCCATGAGGTCACAAAGAGTTGGACAGCACTGAGCGACTGAACTGAACTGAACACATTCAAAGGCTATGGCATAGACAATAAAGAAGAAGCAGATGTTTTTCTGAAACTCTCTTGCTTTTATTTAATTTGAATGTCTTGCAGATATTGAGTGGCCCTTTTGAAAGCATATCTATATTAGTGATTTACCTTAGAACACCACCAGCATGATCAATATTTTTCCTGTCCTAAGAAAATCACAGAAACATTTACATCAGTTGTTACAAAACAAAGACATATTAAGTATAAGTATCTTTCTTGTGCAAACATACAAGTAATTATAGATGACTGCTCTATGTGCTTTAGGAAATTGTGGGCTGCCAGGAAAAATCTCTATCTATTCTGTGGATTTTTTGTGTTAAGACTTTTAAAGAGTGTAAATGTAAATAAGGGAAAAAATGTAATAGTCATCCAAAGGCCAAATGATAAAGCTATTCTTCATAAATAGAGATAAAGCTACTTTCTACTCATCATTTGTAATACTTGCCTATTAGTAGTGATTGATATGAGTCAACATGTATCTACACTGGGTGAAAATAGTCTTCTTTGTGTTAATTTAACAACTCAGTGCATATTTATTTAATAAATACTGTATTGCTGATCCTGTTCACAGCAACAATTGTCTCACTCTTCACAGTGTCCACACTGTTCGTTTAACCCAGGGTAGGCAAGGCTTGAGGGCTGGGAGGAGACTAGCGAAGCCATAGGAACTACAAGCACATTTATTCTCTCTTGGCTGGCACAGTGGCCATAACATTATTCACTCCTGGTTGATGCAGTAGCTGTAGCACTAGACACGCTATATTCTCTACTCTCATGGATGACCCAACTGTGATGCAGCAGTAAATGCCACCACTTTCTAGGTGAGCTGATATATCCCTACAGCCCAAAGTAGTTCGTGACCAAGTGAGTACCTCCTGATGAGCATGTGCAGTGCTATAAATGATCTCAGCTGTTACATAGTCATTATTTGCCAATGTGGGACAAGAGAGCCTGGACACACCATTTTGGTTAATTTGCTCTCTCCCTGCAAATACTCTGTGGAAGACACTATGATAAACACCACAAGGCAACAAAAAAGTGATTAACTTGCTTTTCAGGAACTTAAATTCTGAAAAGAGAAAATTATAGAAAAATAAATATGGTATATGTTTAGATATCCACAGTAGCAGTGAGAAGAAAACAATGGGCTATGAAAATTCAGAGGGTAGAGTTACTAATGCTCAGTGATAAGGAATCTGCTTGCACTGAAGAAGATATAGGAGATGTGGGTTTGATCCTTGGGTGGGGAAGATCATTGGAGGGGGGCACAAAAACCCTCTTATTCTAACCCTCATATTCTAGCCTGGAGAATCCTATGGAGAGAGAAGACTGACAGGCTACAGTCCATAGCATCACAAAGAATCTTATATAACTGAAGAGACTTAGCATGCATGGAGGGTTACCATATGCTTGGTAAGAGTAGGAAAATCTCTTGAAATTATGTAATTTCAATGGCCTTTTGAAGTCAGTAGCATTTTAATAGATGGGAATATGACAAGGGAAGGGAATTCAGGAGACTGGAGGCCCCAAAGACATGCATCTGCCCCTCCATAGCTATTCTAGCCATTTGCTGTAGGACACGCACATACATACAAAGAAACAAGATGAAACAAAACTTGCTTGCCTCCGGTGGGATGCTTGAGCTCTTGAGTCATGAGCAGGACATAAAGATGACTGAAGCTAAATTTTTACAAGCTTGGCAGAGGAACAATAGCTCAGGTGCTGGAAAAAAAGACACCTGTGGCAAATATCATTCATCTCCCAGGTACAGCCCCAGGTGGATACCAGGATAAAAAGCTGGGACCAGGCACTGCCCATTGCTGCACTGAGAAATTCTAACTGTGATGTTAACTCTTAATCTACCAGAGGAGAGATGAGGATAAGATGTTAATACAAGGAAATCTTCTCTCCACACCCTAATAGTTATGAGTGTTCATGTGTATATTTTATAGAATGGTTGGAAGATGAACTTATAGAAGTCTCACTTTAGTAAAACAAAAAGAGTAAGAGGTTTCACATAGGATACAAAGATAAAAATTAATGCACCAATCCAGAAGATCCAGCATTTCACTAGTAGGAGCTCAAGAAATTGAAAACAAAAATGAAGCACTTCCCAGAACTGGAGAGCATAAGCTTCCAGATGGAAAGAGCTTATTAAGTACCCTGCACAAGGAGTGAAAGGAAGTGAACATATGAACACAGAATTGGAAAATTTCAGAACATTAGAGAAAAGTTGTAAAAAGCATCTAGAAAGGGGGGAAAAAATGAAATGAGACAAAACGAAACTAGGTAACATACAAGAGCAAGAATTCCCAACATCATATGTATATAATGATAGAATACATTGAATCAAAGAATGGGAAATTTTGAATGAAAATAATTTTCAGCTTAAACGATTTTTTTTTTAATCATGAGACATGGCATGCAGGATATTCCCCAACCAGAAATTCAACCCATATTCCATGCATTAGGAGCACGAAGTCTTAGCCACTGGACCTCCAGGAAAGTCCCAGCCTTCTCCCAGTGTAAGATTTACTCTCAGCCAAAACTCCCAGTATAAGTTTAATACTCAGCCAATCAGTCAAATGTAAATCTAGAATTTTAAATTTTGTAAATGTTCAACACAATATCACATATGTAGTATTCTTTCAAAAATATCCAGTTGGAATATAATTATGAGACTAATCAGGCAAATTAAGAATATTGGACAGTCTGAAAAACAACTTATCCGGACTACTCAAAAATTAATGCTACAGAAAATAATAAATGGCTGGAGACTATGATAGTTCCAAAAAAACTAAACAGATTTGGTGACTAAATACTATTCATGAATTTTCATTGGATTTTGATCTTTAAAAAATACTTGTAAAAGGTTGCTTCCATGTTCTAGCTATTGTAAATAGTGCTGCAGTGAGCAATGGGATACCTGTGTCTTTCAATTTTGGTTTCCTCAGGGTATATGCCTAGGAGTGGGATTATTTACAATATCTAGAACATGGAAGCAGCCTAGATGTCCATCGACAGGTGAATGGATAAAGAAGGTGTGGTACATATACACAATAGAATACTACTCAGCCATATAAAGGAACACATTTGAGTCAGTTCTGATGAGGTGGATGAACCTAGAACCTATTATACAGAGTGAGGTGAGTCATAAAGACAGATAAATATTGTATTTTAATGCACATATATGGAATTTAGAAAAATGGTACTGAAGAATCTATTTACAGGGCAACAATGGAGAAACCGATATAGAGAATAGACTTATGGACATGGGGAGAGGGGAGGAGAGGATGAGATGTATGAAAAGAGTAACATATTACCATATGTAAAATAGATAACCAAGGAGAATTTGCTGTATGGCTCAGAAAACTCAAACAAGGACTCTGTATCAACCTAGAGGGGTGTGTTGTGGAGGGAGATGGGAGGAAGTTTCAAAAGGGAGGAGATATATGTATATCTATGGCTGATTCATGTTGAGGGTTGACAGAAAGCACCAAAATTATGTAAAGCAATTATCCTTCCAAAAAAAAAAAAAACCTGTAAAAGAAAGCCCTGTTTTTGACAATAACAGAATTTTAACTACACACAGTAAATGGTATCACAGTAAATGGTATTATTAAATTATTGTGAGCAATTTTGAGGGAGCAATAGTACTATATCTATGTAGGATAATATACTCAGGAGCTGGAAGCTGAGATGTTTAATGATGAAATGTCATATTCTTGGAGTAGACTTGTGAATGGTTTAGCATATATATATTGAGATAATACAGATGGGACAAAATTGACGTATCTAGATGAAGAGTAGATGAGTTCATTGTACTATTATTTAACTTTTCTGTATAATTAAAGTTTTCATGCCTAGAAAAGTAAAATAAAAAAGCTAGATATGGAGGGAATATAAAACTAAAAAGGAGAGAAAGAGAGACAAAATATAGATATTTCTCTCCTATATACCTCTTATCAGAGTTTACTGAAAGCCATGTTTCAGGAAGAAATGAGAACAAGCAGAAGATGGAATGTGGTAAAATGGAACTCCACATGAACTGCAGGGGTGGGGGAGGTTTGGGAAAAATACTCTGCCTTCAGACCTAGGAGTTCAACAGTCTAGACCAGTGCAATAATCTGGTCCTGAAGGAGGTGATCTCCATGGAGAACAAAAGGATATGAGAGATTATCTGATACTTGGGAATATGTGGAAATAGTATTGCTATATTAGTGTAACTATTGGAACAATTGAAGTAAAACAATTCTAAACATATAGAAAAATAAGAAGACAATAAAGTTAATGAGCAATGATTAACTTTAGAAGAAACAAGAAGATATGAAAATAAGGTAGAAATATTATGAACTCTTTGTCTCATTTGAGAATAATAATTAGTTATTACTCAGTAACAAGCAAAATTTAATGAAAAGTTATGATGCAACTATATTAGGAAGACATATTTGGTGGAGTCTATAATAAAGTTCTAAAGAACTATTGTAAAGAATGAATGGCCAGTCAAGAGAAAGATGACTAACATTCGTAAATCAAGCAGCATAAATTTAAACATATTATTTAACACAAAAATAAATAAAATCACATTTATGGATGTGAGAATTGGACTATAAGGAAAACTGAATGCCAAAGAATTGATGCTTTTGAACTGTGGGGCTGGAGAAAAAAAAAAAAAATCCTTTGGCCCTTGTGAGTCCCTTGGACTGCAAGGAGATCCAGCCAGTCCATCCTAAAAGAGACCAGTCCTGGGTGTTTATTGGAAGGACTGATGCTGAGGCTGAAACTCCAATACTTTGGCCACCTCATGCAAAGAGTTGACTCATTGGAAAAGACCCTGATGCTAGGAGGGGCTGGGGACAGGAGGAGAAGGGGTCGACAGAGGATGAGTTGTCTGGATGGCATCACCAACTCGATGCACATGAGTTTGAGTGAACTATGGGAGTTGGTGATGCACAGGGAGGTGTGGCGTGCTGTGATTCATGGGGTCGAAAAAAGTTGGACACAAGTGAGCTACCAAACTGAACTGAACTGAAATACTAAAATACTACTAAAACAATAGGTGGAAAAGCTACATGAGAACTGGAAGTTGGAGAAGGAGAAGAAAAGTAGCTGTTGCGTTTTGGGGAAAAAAAAAAATCCTTTGGCCCTATTTTAAAACAATCTGTATGCAATATTATATACAGACACTATTTTTTTTTTTAATTCAATAGAAACAATTAGGAACTTGAAAGATCAAACTGAGGAACTGGTCCATACTTCAGAGCATAAATAAGATGAAATCAAAACCATTAACAGAAAAATACAAGAAAGGTACAAGAAAATAGAAATAATTGAGATCAGACTCAGAAAAAACCCAAACTATCATTATATATGAGTAAATCAAATGGGGGAGTAATAAAGAAGTAATGTTTTTAAGATATTCTTTGTTGATGAAAAATAGTAGCTCTCAGATTCAGTTCAGGTCGGTTGCTCAATTGTGTCCGACTCTTTGCAACCCCATGAACCGCAGCACGCCAGGCCTCCCTGTCCATCGCCAACTCTCGGAGTTTAATAAAACTCATGTCCATTGAGTCGATGATGCCATCCAACCATCTCATCCTCTGTCGTCGCCTTCTCCTTCCGCCTTCAGTCTTTTCCAGCTTAAAGTTTTTTTCAAGTAAGTCAGTTCTTCACATTAGGTGGCCAAAGTATTAGAGATTCAGCTTCAGCATCAGTCTTTCCAATGAATATTCAGGACTGATTTCCTTTAGGATGGACTGGTTGGATCCCCTTGCAGTCCAAGGGACTCTCAAGAGTCTTATCAAACATCACAGTTCAAAAACATCAATTCTTTGGTGCTCAGCTTTCTTTATAGTCCAACTCTTACATCCATATATGACTACTGGGAAAACTATAGCTTTGACTAGATGGACCTTTGTTGGCAAAGTAATGCCTCTGCTTTTTAATATGGTGTCTAGGTTGTCATAACTTTTCTTCCAAGGAGCAAGTGTCTTTTAATTTCATGGATGCAGTTACCATCTGCAGTGATTTTGGAGCCCAAATAAATAAAGTCTATCACTGCTTCCACTGTTTCCCCACCTTTTTGCCATAAAGTGATGGGACCAGATGCCATGATCTTCGTTTTCTGAATGTTGAGCTTTAAGCCAACTTTTTCACATCCTCTTTCACTTTCATCAAGATGCTCTTTAGTTCTTCTTCACTTTCTACCACAAGTGTAGTGTCATCTGCATATCTGAGGTTATTGATATTTCTTTGGGAAATCTTGACTCCACCTTTTTTCATGATGTACTCTGCATATAAGTTAAATAAACAGGGTGACAGTATACAGCTTTGACATACTCCTTTCCTATTTGGAACCAGTCTTTTGTCCCACGTCAAGTTCTAACCATTTCTTCCTGACCTGCGTGTAGATTCCTCAGGAGGCAGGTGAGGTGTTTTGGTATTCCCATCTCTTGAAGAGTCCACAGTCTGTTATGACCCACATAGTCAAAGGCTTTGGCATAGTCAATAAAGCAGAAATAGATGTTTTTCTGGAACTCTCTTGCTTTTTAGATGATCCAGCGGATGTTGGCAATTTGATCTCTGGTTCCTTTGACTTTTCTTTTTTTTTTAATGTAAATTTATTTATTTTAATTGGAGGCTAATTACTTTACAATATTGTATTGGTTTTGCCATACATTAATATGAATCCACCATGGGTATACACATATTCCTCATCCTGAACCCCCTCCCACCTCCCTCCCCGTACCATCCCTCTGGGTCATCCCAGTGCACCAGCCCCAAGCATCCTGTATCCTGCATCAAACCTGGACTGGCGATTCATTTCTTATCTGATATTATGCATGTTTCAATGCCATTCTTCCAAATCATCCCACCCTCTCCCTCTCCCACAGAGTCCAAAAGACTGTTCTATACATCTGTGTCTCTTTTGCTGTCTCGCATGCAGCATTATTGTTACCATCTTTCTAAATTCCATATATATGCATTAGTATACTGTATTGGTGTTTTTCTTTCTGGCTTACTTCACTCTGTATAATCAGCTCCAGTTTCATCCACCTCATTAGAACTGATTCAAATGTATTCTTTTTAATGGCTGCGTAATATTCCATTGTGTATATGTACCACAGCTTTCTTATCCATTCATCTGTTGATGGACATCTAGGTTGCTTCCATGTCCTGGCTATTATAAATGGTGCTACAATGAACATTGGGGTACCTGTGTCTCTTTCTTTTTTTTTTCTAATTTTATTTTATTTTTAAACTTTACATAATCGTATTAGTTTTGCCAAATATCAAAATGAATCCGCCACAGGTATACATGTGTTCGGAGAGGGTGTGGAGAAAAGGGAACCCTCTTACACTGTTGGTGGGAATGCAAACTAGTACAGCCACTATGGAGAACAGTGTGGAGATTCCTTAAAAAACTGGAAATAGAACTGCCTTATGATCCAGCAATCCCACTGCTGGGCATACACACTGAGGAAACCAGAAGGGAAAGAGACACGTGTACCCCAATGTTCATCGCAGCACTGTTTATAATAGCCAAGACATGGAAACAACCTGTGTCTCTTTCAATTCTGGTTTCCTCGGTGTGTATGCTCAGTAGTGGGATTGCTGGGTCGTAAGAGGGTTCTATTTCCAGTTTTTTAAGGACTCTCCACACTGTTCTCCATAGTGGCTGAACTAGTTTGCATTCCCACCAACAGTGCAAGAGGGTTCCCTTTTCTCCACACCCTCTCCAGCATTTACTGCTTGTAGACTTTTGGATCGCAGCCATTCTGACTGGCATGAAATGGTACCTCATCGTGTTTTTGATTTGCATTTCTCTGATAATGAGTGATGTTGAGCATCTTTTCATGTGTTTGTTCACTATCTGTATGTCTTCTTTGGATAAATGTCTGTTTAGTTCTTTGGCCCATTTTTTGATTGGGTCCTTTATTTTTCTGGAATTGAGCTGCAGAAGTTGCTTGTATATTTTTGAGATTAGTTGTTTGTCAGTTGCTTCATTTGCTATTATTTTCTCCCATTCTGAAGGCTGTCTTTTCACCTTGCTTAGAGTTTTCTTTGTTGTGCAGAAGATTTTAGTTTTAATTAGGTCCAATTTATTTATTTTTTATTTTATTTCCAGTGTTCTGGGAGGTGAGTCATAGAGGATCCTGCTGTGATGTATGTCAGATAGTGTTTTGCCTATGTTCTCCTCTAGGAGTTTTATAGTTTCTGGTCTTACATTTAGATCTTTAATCCATTTTGAGTTTATCTTTTTGTATGGTGTTAGAAAGTGTTCTAGTTTATTCTTTTACAAGTGGCTGACCAGGTTTCCCAGCACCACTTGTTAAAGAGATTGTCTTTTCTCCATTGTATATTCTTGCCTCCTTTGTCAAAGATAAGGTGTCCATAAATGTGTGGATTTATCTCTGGGCTTTCTATTTTCTTCCATTGATCTATACTTCTGTCTTTGTGCCAGTACCATACTGTCTTAATGACTGTGGCTTTGTAGTACAGCCTGAATTCAGGCAGGTTGATTCCTCCAGTTCCATTCTTCTTTCTCAAGATAGCTTTGGCTATTTGAGGTTTTTTGTTTGTTTGTTTGTTTGTTTGTTTGTTTGTTTGTTTTAATACAGATTGTGAAATTATTTGTCTAGCTCTGTGAAAAATACTGTTGGTAGCTTAATAGGGATTGCATTGTATCTATAGATTGCTTTGAGTAGTATACTCATTTTCAATATATAGATTCTTCCGATCCATGAACATGGTATATTTCTCCATCTATTAGTGTCCTTTTTGATTTCTTTCAGCAGTGTTTTATAGTTTTCTATATATATAGGTCTTTAGTTTCCTTAGGTAGATAGATTCCTAAATGTTTTATTCTTTTCATTGTAATTGGTGAATGGAATTGTTTCCTTAATTTATCTTTCTATTTTCTCATTATTAGAGTATAGGAATGCAAGGGTTTTCTGTGTGTTGATTTTATATCCTGCAACTTTTCTATATTCATTGATTAGCTCTAGTAATTTTCCGGTGGAGTCTTTAGGGTTTTCTATGTAGAGGATCATGTCATCTGCAAACAGTGAGAGTTTTACTTCTTTTTCAACTTGGATTCCCTTTATTTCTTTTTCTGCTCTGATTGCTGTGGCCAAAACTTCCAAAACTATATTGAATAAACTAGTAGTGAGAGTGGGCACCCTTGTCTTGTTCCTGACTTTATGGGAAATGCTTTCAATTTTTCACCATTGAAGATAATGCTTGCTGTTGGTTTATCACATATAGCTTTTACTATGTTGGGGTATGTTCCTTCTATTCCTGCTTTCTGGAGAGCTTTTATCATAAATGGATGTTGAATTTTGTTAAAAGCTTTCTCTGCATCTATTGAGATAGTCATATGGCTTTTATTTTTAAATTTGTTAATGTGGTATATTACATTGATTGATTTGTGGATATTGAAGAATCCTTGCATCTCTGGAATAAAGCCCCCTTGGTCATGGTGTATGATCTTTTTAATGTGTTGTTGGATTCTATTGCTAGAATTTTGTTAAGGATTTTTGCATCGATGTTCATCAGTGATATAGGCCTGTAGTTTTCTTTTTTTGTGGCATCTTTGTCAGGTTTTGGTATTAGAGTGATGGTGGCCTCATAGAATAAGTTTGAAAGTTTACCTTCCTCTGTAATTTTCTAGAGGAGTTTGAGTAGGATAGGTATTAGCTCTTCTCTAAATTTTTGGTAGAATTCAGCTGTGAAGCTGTCTGGACCTGGGCTTTTTTTTTTTTTTTTTTTTGCTGGAAGATCTCTGATTACAGTTTCAATTTCTGTGCTTGTGATGGGTCTGTTAAGATTTTCTATTTCTTCCAAGTTCAGTTTTGGAAAGTTGTACTTTTCTAAGAATTTGTCCATTTATTCCAAGTTGTGCATTTTATTGGCATATATTCTAAAACCAGCTTGAACATCTGGAAGTTCATGGCTCACGCATTGCTGAATCCTGGCTTAGAATTTTAAGCATTCCTTTACTAGCATGTGAGATGAGTGCAATTGTGCAGTAATTTGAGCGTTCTTTGGCATTGCATTTCTTTGGGATTGGAATGAAAACTGACCTTTTCCTGTCCTGTGGCCACTGCTGAGTTTTCCACATTTGCTGGCATATTGAGTGTAGCACTTTCACAGCGTCGTCTTTTAGGATTTGAAATAGCTCAACTGGAATTCCATCACCTCCACCAGCTTTGTTTGTAGTGATGCTTCCTAAGCCCCACTTGACTTCACACTCCAGGATGTCTGGCTCTAGGTGAGTGATCACACCATCGTGATTATCTGGGTCATGAAGATCTTTTTTGTACAGTTCTTCTGTGTATTCTTGCCACCTCTTCTTAATATCTTCTGCTTCTGTTAGGTCCCTACCATTTCTGTCCTTTATCAAGCCCATCTTTGTATGAAATGTTCCCTTGCTATCTCTAATTTCTTGAATAGATCTTTAGTCTTTACCATTCTGTTGTTTTCCTCTATTTCTTTTCATTGATCACTGAGGAATGCTTTCTTATTTCTCCTTGCTATTCTTTGGAACTCTGCATTCAAATGGGTATATCTTTTCTTTTATCCTTTGCCATTTGCTTCTCTTCCTTTCATAGTTATCTATAAGGCCTCCTCAGACAACCATTTTGCCTTTTTTCACTTCTTTTTCTTGGGGATGATCTCCTGTACAATGTCACAAACCTCCATCCATAGTTATTCAGGTACCCTGTCTATCAGATCTAATACCTTGAATCTATTTGTCACTTCCACTGTATAATCATAAGGGATTTGATTTAGGTCATACATGGTCTAGTGGTTTTCCCTACTTTCTTCAATTTAAGTCTGAATTTGGCAATAATAAGTTCATGATCTGAGCCACAGTCAGCTCCCAGTTTTGTTTTTGCTGACTGTATAGAGTTTCTCCATCTTTGGCTGCAAAGAATATAATCAATCTGATTTGGTTTTGGCCATCTGGTGATCCATGTGTAGAATCTTCTCTTGTGTTTTTGGAACAGGGTGTTTGCTATGACCAGTGTTCCCTTGGCAAAAGTCTATTAGCCTTTGCCCTGCCTTTTCTGTACTTGATTGCCAAATTTGCCTGTTACTCCAGTTATTTTTTTTACTTTCTTATTTTGTATTCCAGTCCCCTATCAAGTAGAAGACATCTTTTTTTGGTGTTAGTTCTAGAAGATCCTGTAAGTCTTCATAGAATTGTTTAACTTCAGCTTCTTCAGCATTGCTGGTTGGGGCATAGGCTTGGATTATCATTATATTGAATGGTTTGCCTTGGAAACGAACAAAGATCATTCTGTCATTTTTGAGGTTGCACCCAAGTACTGCATTTCAGACTCTTATTGACTATGATGGCTACTCCATTTCTTTTAAGGGATTCTTGCCCACAGTAGTAGATATAATGGTCATCTGAGTTAAATCCACCCATTCCAGTCAATTTTAGTTCACTGATCCCTAAAATGTCTATGTTCACTCTTGCCATCTCCTGTTTGACCACTTCCAATTTGACTTGATTCATGGACCTAACATTCCAGGTTCCTATGCAATATTGCTCTTTACACCATCGGACTCTACTTCCATCACCAGTCATGTCCACAACTTGGTGTTGGTTTTGCTTTGGCTCTGTCTCTTCATTCTTCCTTGAGCTAGGTCTCAACTGATCTCCAGTAGCATATTGGGCACCTACCGACCTGGAGAGTTCATCTTTCAGTGTCCTATCATTTTGTCTTTTCTTCCTATTCATGGGGTTCTCAAGGCAAGAATACTGAAGTAGTTTGCCATTCCCTTCTCCAGTGGACCACGTTTTGCCAGACCTCTCCACCATGACCTGTCCATCTTGGGTGGCCCTACACAGCATGGCTCATAGTTTCAGTGAGTTAGACAAGGCTGTGGTCCATGTGATCAGATTGGTTAACTTTCTGTGATTGTGATTTTCAATCTACTGCCCTCTGATGGAGAAGGATAAGAAGCTTATGGAAGCTTCCTGATGGGATAGACTGGCTAAAGGGGAAGCTAGGTCTTGATTAAACTTGTTTTCAGATTAAATTAACTCAGAAATCTTAGTCAAAATTAATGTGGAAAAATACGCATATTTTGGTTTAAATTTATGAACACAATAAGGAGAGATTTGCAAGCCTCCAGACTGAAATGGAGTTATAAAATTGATAGGGTGGGATGGATGTACATTCTAAAGAAAGTATTGCACCAACAAAGATACAGAACAGAAAAAATAAAGGCTTTCTTACAAGTTCAGAGTAATCGAGATGGATAGCAAGAGTTTAAAATAAAGTCAATGACCACAAAAGAAACCAAAACTAAATCACTAAAAGAACAATGTACAATTGGAATATATACTTTGTATACATTATACATTCTTTCCTTTCTCCTTTCATTTTTTTTAACAATAATTACTATACCTTTTTTACTAAAAGTTTAAGAATCCAGATTTCAGATTCAGTCTAATTATTATTATTATGGGAAGAAATAAATTCCAGTAGCATTGTAACAAATAGATTTTTGTCACCATTAGGTTATCATAACTATTCATATTATCTCATCAGATCAGATCAGATCAGCCGCTCAGTTGTGTCCGACTCTTTGCGACCCCATGAATCGCAGCACGCCAGGCCTCCCTGTCCATCACCAATTCCCAGAGTTCACTCAGACTCATGTCCATTGAGTCAGTGATGCCATCCAGCCATCTCATCCTCTGTCGTCCCCTTTTCCTCTTGCCCCCAATCCCTCCCAGCATCAGAGTCTTTTCCAATGAGTCATCTCTTCGCATGAGGTGGCCAAAGTACTGGAGTTTCAGCTTTAGCATCATTCCTTCCAAAGAAATCCCAGGGCTGATCTTCAGAATGGACTGGTTGGATCTCCTTGCAGTCCAAGGGACTCTCTCATAGCATTTAACAAAATATTATGATTTTTAAAATTTGTCTTGAACAAAATTCTAAATAAATCCTCGAATAGGCATTGCTGCTTCAATGATATGTTGAGTTTGATTATTATATATTAAAATTTGGACCATGAAATATTACTCGACATTGCATACAAATTGTTTACCTAGTAAAATATGATGTAAAGTGACTAAACAAACATAAAAACTAAGTTAAGATCTCATTAATGAACAACAGATTAATCAGTTACTCAAGCTGTTTGCTAATATATCTTTTTACCATTTTTGCCTCAGGGTTATGATGGCTATGGGGGTGAATATGATGATGAAATCTATGAGACTTATGACAATAGCTATCCCATCCAAGCACAAAGGTAAGGTATACTTTGTCTAAAGCATCCTTCTTGGGATGATTTTTTATCATGCTATTTTGTTTCTTGTATCTGAATATTAGTTACATTTTGTGAAAGTTTCCAGCAGTGGATTTAATTTATTGTCCTTCTGAATTATCAAATTACTTACTAGACTATGAGAAGTAAAAGATAATGATCTTACAATTGGTAATAATGAAATAGTAGTATGCAGTTTTAAAACTAGGTGATTATCATAACTAATCAACTCATTATGTGAGTTTATATTTTAAAAAATACTGTTAATATTAGAGTTTATTTTTAGTGAATTCATAATTAAGACAATAATAAAAACAAATCTCTTGTTCATTGGGGCTATATTGCCAGAAATTTAATTTTTATTTTTAAGACAAAAGATAGGAAAATATTGGTGCTGTGAAAAGAGAAAAAATCTTAAAACATCTTATGGAATCAAGAATTTATTTCTTTTAATTGATTTAAAATTTCCAACAAACAAAAGTATAAGACCAGACAGCTTCACAAACAAACTCTAAAAAACATTTAGCAAAGAACTAACACCTGTCCTTCTGAAATCATTCCAAAAGTCTCAGAGAAAGGAAAACTCCAAAACTCATTCTAGGAGGCCACTAGTACCCTGATACCAATACCAGACAAAGATACTGCAAAAAGAAAAGAAAAGAAAATTAATGGCCAATATCACTGATGAAAATAGATGAAAACAATCGTGTACAAAATACTAGCACGTTCCATTAAATCATCATACACCATGATCATGTGGTATTTATTCCAGGGATGCAAGGACTTTTCAATATCAACAAATCAATGTGTGATACACCACATCAACAAGTTGGAGAATATTAACCATACTGTCATTTCAATGGATACATAAAAAGCTTTTTACAAAATTCAACACTCAGTTATGACAATAACTCTCCAGAAAGTGGGCATAGAAGGAGCATACCTCAACATAATAGAGGCCATATATGACTAACCTACAGCTAACTTCATACTCAATGGTGAAAAACTGAAAGCATTTTCTCTAAGATCGGTAACAAGACAAGGATTTCCACTCTTGCATTTTTATTTAACATAGGTTTGGAAGTCTTAGATTTGGAAATCAGAGAAAAAATAAAAGAAATAATGGGAACACAAATTGGGGGCGGGGGAGTGAAACTGTCATCATTTGTGTACAATATGATACTATACGTAGAAAATCCTAAAGATGCCACCAGATGGCTCAGTTCAGTTCAGTTCAGTCACTCAGTTGTGTCTGACGTTTTTCAACTCCACAGACTTCAGCACACCAGGCTTTCCTGTCCATAACCAACCCCTGGAACTTACTCAAACTCATGTCCATTGAGTCAGTGATGCCATCCAAACATCTCTGCTGTCCCCTTATTTCCCCCCCTTTAATTTTTCCCAGCATCAGGGTCTTTTCAAATGAGTCAGTTCTTTGCACCAGATAGCCAAAGTATTGGAGTTTCAGCTTCAACATCAGTCTTTCCAATGAATATTCAGGACTTATTTCCTTTAGGATTAACAGGTTAGTTCTCCATGCAATCCAAGGGACTCTCAAGAGTCTTCTCCAACACCACAGTTCAGAAGCATCAATTCTTCTGTGCTCAGCTTTCTTTATAGTCCAACTGTCACATCCATACATGACTAATGGAAAAACCATAGCTTTGACTAGACAGGGACCTTTGTGGGTAAAGTAATGTCTCTGCTTTTTAATATACTGTCTAGGTTGGTCATAGCTTTTCTTCCAGGGAGCAAGCATCTTTTAATTTTATGGCTGCAGTCACTATCTGCAGTGATTTTGGAGGCCCCCCCCCCCAAATAAAGTTTGTCACTGTTTCCATTGTTTCCCCATCTATTTTCCATGAAGTGATGGGACCAGATGCCATGATCTTAGTTTTCTGAATGTTGAGTTTTAAGCCAACTTTTTCACTCTTCCTTCCACTTTTATCAAGAGGTTCTTTGGTTCTTTGTTTTCTACCAGAAGGGTGGTGCCATCTGCTAATCAATGAATTTGGCTAATTGGTGTTTTGGGGTGCAAAATTAACACACAGAAGTCTGTTGCATTTCTACACACTAACAAAGATAAGAAAGGGAAACCAAGGAAACCATCCAATTGCTGCAAAAAAATAAATAAATAAAATATCCTGGTATAAACCTATCTAGGGAGCCAAAATACTTTTACTCTGAAAACTACAAGAGACTATAAGAAAATGATAAGAAAGAAAGAATGAAAGGAGGAAAGAAAGAAATGATTACACAAATGGATGGAGTAAAGATATATCAAGTTCTTGGATTTGAAGAATCAATATTGTCAAAATGAATATACTACCCATGGAAATCTACAGATTCAATGCAATTGCTCTCAAATGACCAATGCCATTTTTCACAGAACTAGAATTTTTTAAATCTTAAAATTTCTGTGGAGACACAGAAGACCTCAAATAGTTAAAGAAATCTTCAAACAAAAATGGAGCTGGAAAAATCAGGCTGCCTGACTTCAGACTATACTACAAAGCTACAGTCATCAAAAGAGTGTGATACTGGCACAAAAACAGAAATAAAGATCAATAGAACAGGGTGGAAAGCCCAGAAATAAACTCGCACACCTATGGTCAATTAATCTATGATAAGGGAGGCAAGAATATATAATGAAGAAAAGACAGTCTCTTCAATAAGTGGTGCTGAGAAAACTGAACAGCTATGTGCAAAAGAAGGAAATTAGAACATTTTTTAATGCCATACACAAAAATAAACTCAAAACGGATCAAAGATCTAAATGTAAGACCTGATATTATAAAATTATTAGAGGAAAATATAGGTAGAATACTATTTTATATAAATCATAACAATATACTTTCCCCTCTGTCTCTTAGAGTAAGGGACATAAAAATGAAAATAAACAAATGGGACCTAATCAAACTCAAAATCTTTTGCACAGAAAAAGAAACCTAAGCAAAGGAAAAGACAACCCACAAAATGGGTGAAAATATTTGCAAATTATGTGACCAGCAAGGGATTAATCTCCAAAATCTACAAACAGGTCACACAGCTTAATATCATAAAAGTAGCAATCCAAAATGGGCAGAAGATGCTCTTAAAGAGACATATCTCTGAAGAAGACAACAGATGGCTAACAGGTGAATGAAAAGGTGTTCGATATCACTAATGATTAGAGAAATGCTAATCAAAACTACAAGGATGTATCACCTCACATCAGTCAGAATGGCTATTATCAAAAAAACACCTATCAACAATAAATGCTGGAGAGGGTGTGGAGAAAAGGGAGTCCTCTTACACAATTGGTGGGAATGTAAATTGGTGAAACCACTATTGAGTATAATAAGAAAGTCCCTTAAGAAACTAAAAGAGCTTACTTCACTCTGCATAATAGGCTCCAGTTTCATCCACCTCATTAGAACTGATTCAAATGTATTCTTTTTAATGGCTCCAATACAATATTGTAAAGTAATTAACCTCCAATTAAAATAAATAAATTTATATTAAAAAAAGAAACTAAAAGAGCTACCATATTATTAATAATCCAACTCCTGAGCTTGTATCCAGAGAAAAACATGATTTGAATAGATGCATGTATTCCAATGCTTATTGCAATAGCCAAGACATGGAAGCAACATGAATGCCCATTGACAGAAAAATAGATAAGTAGATAAAGAAAAATTGGTACATATATACAATAAAATATTACTCAGCTTAAAAATAATCAAATGATCTAATTTGCATCAACATGAATAGATTTGGAAATTATCATACTAAGTAAAGTAAGCCAGACAAAACAAACATCATATGGGACTGATTATACACAAAATCTAAAATAAATTATACAAATGAATGTATTTACAAAACATAAACAGAATCACAGACTTAGAGAATGAATTTATGGTTACCAGGGGTGAAGAGTTGAGGAAGGGAGAGTTTGGAAATTTGGGATTGACATGTACACACTGCTGTATTTAAAATGGATAACCAACATGAAGACTCTTGAGAGTCCCTTAGATTGCAAGGAGATCAAACCAGTCAATCCTAAAGGAAACCAACCCTGAATATTCATTGGAAGGACTGATGTTGAAGCTGAAGCTCCAATAATTTGGCCACCTGATGCTAAGAGCTGACTCATTAGAAAAGACCCTGATGCTGGGAAAGATTGAAGGCAGGAGCAGAAGGGGACAAGAGAAGATGAGATGGTTGGATGGCGTCACCAACTCAATGGTCATGAGTTTGAGCAAGCTCTGGGAGTTGGTGATGGACAAGGAAGCCTGGTGTGCTACAGTCCATGGAATTGCAAAGAGTCGGACATGATGGAGTGGCTGAATTGAACTAAATGAACATGAACCTACTGTCTAGCACAGGAAACTCTGTTCAATATTATACAGTAACCTAAATGGGAAAAGAATTTGAAAAAGAATAGATGCATACATATGTATAACTGAATCACTTTTCTCTACACCTGAAAATAATGCAATGTTGTTAATCAACTCTAATATAATATGCTTTTAAGAAAGTGAATTATAGGCTCAATATATGAATTTTAGGACACAAATATTCAGTCTTTAGAAATTGTATTTTTTTCAAGCCTTTTCCCTCATTTTTGTGTTCAAATACCTGCAGTTCTTACATAGAGACAACATATTTTCATAAAATTTAGTCTGAAGGAACTGGAGGGGTCATCAACAATAAAAGTGAATTACAATTAAAAAAAAGCAAGCAAAGAAAGAATTCTTTCCTTTCTTAGTGAATATCTTATAAATATCTCTATATATACTCACAATCTGTGATAAAATGAATTTCTACTTTTTGAAAGTTGGATTTATTGAAGTATTATATTTACATATGGTAAAATTTGCCCATCTAGGCTACAGTTGTACAAGTTTGACCAATACAATCCATTATTATGCCAACATTATGATATAGGGCTTTTTAATCAACCCCAAGTATTTCCATACTGGTCTTTAGGGTCAACATTTTCCACACCCGAGGCCCTGGGAACCATGATTCACCTTGTCACTATAGTTTTCTAGAATGTCGTATGCTGCTAAGTCACTTCAGCATGTCCGATTCTGTGTAACCCCAGAGACGGCAGCCCACCAGGCTCCCCCGTCCCTGGGATTCTCCAGGCAAGAACACTGGAGTGGGTTGCCATTTCTTTCTCCAATGCATGAAAGTGAAAAGTGAAAGTGACATCGGTCAGTTGTGTCCAACTCCTAGCAATCCCATGTACTGCAGCCTACGAGGCTCCTCCATCCATGGGATTTTCCAGGCAAGACTACTATTAGGGCCCAATTCCTTTCAATTTATTACAGGAGAATTAATGCTGTTGTTCATAATTCCTTTACTAAATCTAGAAAAAAGAAACTTTGGTGCTCAAGCAGATAAACAGCCCACTTAGACAAAGCACTATTTTAAAAAGAGGTGGCCAAGTCTATAAAGATACAAAATATCCTCCTGAAGTCTTTGTGCAATTTGAAGCTCTGATACTTGTAGAAGTATAAATGCTACAAACTTATAAAACATCACCTGAGAGTTCACTTGAACTTCCTCCAAATTCATTAAGTTTTGTAAATCTTAAACATCAAGCTCCCAATTCTAATCCTTTGTTTCAGCCCATTGTTTGCCATCTTCAAGAGTTGTATAAGAAGAACCAATAAAAAGTATAGAATTCTTAATCTGCCTTCTTATTCACTCCATATCTATTCATGTTGTTGTGTGTATTAGTGTTCTTTCCCTTTTTACTATGGTGTGGCATTTCACTGTACCACAGTGTCCTCATTCACCAGTTTAAGGACATTTGAGTTATTTCTATATTTTGCAATTATGAATAAAGTTGGTATAAAACAAATACATCTTTAGAAAAGTTAATCATGTATATTTTTTTTCTGAAAATAATTTACAAATTTCATGGGCAAGTAGGAATCCATGTGATTATTAGCTAAATGATTCTTCCCATATATGATTCACAGAAACACAATAGGACTAAAGGTCACAAAATCATGATAACATTGATCATTTACTGATCAGTTTATTCACACCCAAAAAGATTTGAATGCATTAAGTAATATTTGGAGGAGGGAAATGGCAAATAAAGAAACCACTTTAAGTTCATTAAGTAGTGGAGGACATCTCTGTGTTGTATTACATAGTGAATGTTTTATGGCCTGAGAGACAGCATAGTGAAAGGTATGACAGAGAATTCTATTTTGGGAAATCACTTTAGACAATTAGAAAAAAAAAAAAAAACTCATGTGAACATAAGCCTGTAAAACTCAATGTAACTTAAGATATCACTAAGGAAATGACCATTTTCAGCTTTGAGTTCTTGATTACTTTGTATCAGGGTAAATAAAAAAGGCATCATGAACCAAAAGCTACTGCTTCAGGTAATAACTTAATTGTTCCAATTACACATTGGAACACAGCAGTTACTTAGGGTGGGGGAGAAGCTTTGTACCACATCCCAAACCTTAAATAGACTACTGTATGCAAATTGGCTATTTAAAATACTTGCTAATATTTTCAATCAAATTTATATTTCATCACTGTATATTAGTGCATAAAAACAGTGATAATAAAGTTCTGTACCATGTTTCAGAAAGTGTTGACAGAAAACATAATTACCACGTACTATGAACACTGCTAAAATAGAGTAAAATGATTTCTTTATGTAGCTCTACAGTTACATTCAACTTGTAGAAATTTTGGAATGACTTTCTGCATCTTTATTCTGGTTAGATTTAATTGGATATGGTTTATTCTAATAAACAAGGAAGAAGAAAAAATTGGAGATTATAATAACTTATCTTGAATGTTTGAAAAGTGAATACTAGAATAATTGGATATAATTATGAATAAAATTTGGCTTCCCCAGTGGCTCAGCAGTAAAGAAACTGCCTGCAATGCAGAAAATGCATGAGATGCGGGTTCAATCTCTGAGTCAGGAAGATCCCCTGGAGGAGGGCATGGCAACCCATTCCAGTATTCTTGTCTGTAGAATCCCCTGGACAGAGGAGTCTGGTGGCCTACAGTCCATAAGATTGCAAAGGGTCTGACTGAAGTAACTGAACACACACACACATGTATAAAATTTAATGGCTATGTAGAATAACCTGAAAATCACTTTGTATTTATGAAATATAATTTATATGTAAAATATATTTTCTATGCACTCTACTACCTTCTCTTTTCCATTTCTTATCCATTCAATTTTTTATGGATAAATACTTCCCACATTCCTAGACCAAGTTCAAAAACCAATACTTCTGAAGTCTTTTGTTAAATCTATATTTGTGAATAATCTGTTTCTATGCTGAATTTCAACAGCACCCTATCTTTATTTCTTTACATTTTCTCTCTCTGCCTTGTGCTGGGAATATTTATGTACCTGTCCCTTTTCACTCTAACTACTTGCCTATAATCCTAGTCTGATACATCCTCTTGTCTTTCACAAAATCTATCTTTGAGCATTTCATGATGTGTGTGCTGAACAGATGATCATAGAAATCATGGATGTGAGACCTGAGAGGTATCTACAAGATGGGGATAAAAAATAAGAGCCTTATCCCTCAAAGAGAATCCAATATTTGGAATTACATGTATCATTTTTACCAAAAAAATATTTATATATTTCTGAATAACAGTGCTAAAGCAGAAAGAAAGAGGTCATGAAATTAACTACAGTGATATTAGTACTCTGTATGTAATAATAATTAAGCACTTGTTAAATGATTACTTGTGCCAGAGAATATACTCACCATACAGTGACAATAAATATTTTTCAGTTTGTAAATGTATTTTAACATTTTCTCCTAAGAATGTGTTGGAGAAGGAGTCATGTGCAAGCTGCATATATACTTAAATTAATATACGTGAAACAGCTATTATAGAGTAAACAATTATTAAGAATTAGAAATAAAAGTTTACTTTCTAGAAAAATCAGTTTGAAATTGGTTCTGTTTTCAGCTGGTGGTTCTTTAATTGGACTTTTTAAAGTATTGTTTAGATTTATGAGGACAAATGGAGAAAGCTTTTAGAGAAATATGTCATCATAAAGCATATCTATTATTTAAAAATAATATGAGTATTATTTTGACAATGTAGTGGTAAAATCAGAAGAAACACTGATTTAGAACTTTGAAGGTAAAACTATAAGTTTTGTGTGACTTAGCAGAACTGAGATAAAAGGAAAAAATTATTTAGATAAAATGGGTCTTAATTGACTAGTTACTCAGCACAAGTGAATACAGAATTTGTGGAGATTATAAAATCAGATCTGGAAGTTGCCTAAATGGAATAATTATTTCATTTTTAGTAGAGAATCTAACAGAAGTTCACAAGGTAACAGCCCTACAAATGTTCACCTGGAGTTCAGAAACTATAAGACATCAATTAGCCCCCAACTGTCTTATAAGATGTTGTTAGTTAGTTGTGGAAAATTTCAAAAGGATCATAAAAGGGGCTTTACTAAAAATTCCTTAGGAGGCAGCTCAACTAAATAATGCGTTAAGGTCTGATGAAGATGAAAATGATATGGAGGGTTTCCAGTCATCTTTTTCTCTTATCCTGCATCTATGAGAAGGAAAAGTAAAGAAATAGATTAATAAGATTACTATACGTTTCAAATTGCAGGGCTAGTATTGCAGTTTCCAGGGGAGCTCAATTACTTGAATTCTATGGCTTGAGACAAACTATAGAATCAACATCTGTGATCAACACCTGTAATTAGATCAAATATTAAATTCTGTATATGTTCTGATATCTTATTTTTTGTTACTCCTCAAAGTCATTAACATTCTCAGAAATCAGTCCTCTGTAATCACGTAAATTCACAAGTCTTTACAAACAAATTGTTTTTTTCCCCAACACAAAACTCTACACCAAATCAAATAGATACAGAAGAAAAGTAACTTTCATGTACTTAGAGGCAAATAGTAATTTTGCAAATGAAAGTCAAAAGATCAATTCTGATCTTTGATTCTTATAAGATTTTTTTTAATTTTATTTAATTTTTATGCCAAATATAAAAATGAATCCGCCACAGGTATACATGTGTTCCCCATCCTGAACCCTCCTCCCTCCTCCCTCCCCATACCATCCCTCTGGGTCGTCCCAGTGCACTAGCCCCAAGCGTCCAGAATCGCGCATCGAACCTGGACTGGCATCTCCTTTCATACATGATATTTTACATGTTTCAATGCCATTCTCCCAAATATTCCCACCTCTCCCTCTCCCACAGAGTCCATAAGACTGTTCTATACATCACTGTCTCTTTTGCTGTCTTGTTCACAGGGTTATTGTTACCACATTTCTAAATTCCATATATATGCGTTAGTATACTGTATTGGTGTTTTTCCTTCTGGCTTACTTCACTCTGTATAATAGGCTCCAGTTTCATCCACCTCATTAGAACTGATTCAAATGTATTCTTTTTAATGGCTGAGTAATACTCCATTGTGTATATGTACCACTGCTTTCTTATCCATTCATCTGCTGATGGGCATCTAGGTTGCTTCCATGTCCTGGGTATTATAAACAGTGCTGCAATGAACATTGGGGTACACGTGTCTCTTTCCCTTCTGGTTTCCTCAGTGCGTATGCCTAGCAGTGGGATTGCTGGATCATAAGGCAGTTCTATTTCCAGTTTTTTAAGGAATCTCCACACTGTTCTCCATAGTGGCTGTACTAGTTTGCATTCCCACCAACAGTGTAAGAGGGTTCCCTTTTCTCCACACCCTCTCCAGCATTTATTATTTGTAGACTTTTGGATCGCAGCCATTCTGACTGGTGTGAAATGGTATCTCATAGTGGTTTTGATTTGCATTTCTCTGATAATGAGTGATGTTGAGCATCTTTTCATGTGTTTGTTAGCCATCTGTATGTCTTCTTTGGAAAAATGTCTATTTAGTTCTTTGGCCCATTTTTTGATTGGGTCATTTATTTTTCTGGAGTTGAGCTATAGGAGTTGCTTTTATATTTTTTAGATTAGTTGTTTGTCAGTTGCTTCATTTCCTATTATTTTCTCCCATTCTGAAGGCTGCCTTTTCACCTTCCTAATAGTTTCCTTTGATGTGCAGAAGCTTTTAAGGTTAATTAGGTCCCATTTGTTTATTTTTGCTTTTATTTCCAATATTCTGGGAGGTGGGTCATAGAGGATCCTGCTGTGATGTATGTCAGAGAGTGTTTTGCCTATGTTCACCTCTAGGAGTTTTATAGTTTCTGGTCTTACGTTTAGATCTTTAATCCATTTTGAGTTTATTTTTGTGTATGTTGTTAGAAAGTGTTCTAGTTTCATTCTTCTACAAGTGGTTGACCAGATTTCCCAGCACCACTTGTTATAGAGATTGTCTTTAATCCATTATATATTCTTGCCTCCTTTGTCAAAGATAAGGTGTCCATATGTGCGTAGATTTATCTCTGGGCTTTCTATTTTGTTCCATTGATCTATATTTCTGTCTTTGTGCCAGTACCATACTGTCTTGATAACTGTGGCTTTGTAGTAGAGCCTGAAGTCAGGTAGGTTGATTCCTCCAGTTCCATTCTTCTTTCTCAGGATCGCTTTGGCTATTCGAGGCTTTTTGTATTTCCATGCAAATTGTGAAATTATTTGTTCTAGCTCTGTGAAGAATACTGTTGGTAGCTTGATAGGGATTGCATTGAATCTATAAATTGCTTTGGATAGTGTACTCATTTTCACTATATTGATTCTTCCAATCCATGAACATGGTATATTTCTCCATCTATTAGTGTCCTCTTTGATTTCTTTCACCAGTGTTTTATAGTTTTCTATATATAAGTCTTTAGTTTCTTTAGGTAGATATATTCCCAAGTATTTTATTCCTTCGTTGCAATGGTGAATGGAATTGTTTCCTTAATTTCTCTTTCTGTTTTCTCATTATTAGTGTATAGGAATGCAAGAGATTTCTGTGTGTTGACTTTATATCCTGCAACTTTACTATAGTCATCGATTAGTTCTAGTAATTTTCTGGTGGAGTCTTTAGGGTTTTCTATGTAGAGGATCATGTCATCTGCAAATAGAGTTTTACTTCTTCTTTTCCAATTTGGATTCCTTTTATTTCTTTTTCTGCTCTGATTGCTGTGGCCAAAACTTCCAAAACTATGTTGAATAGTAAAGGTGAAAGTGGGCACCCTTGTCTTGTTCCTGACTTTAGAGGAAATGCTTTCAATTTTTCACCTTTGAGGATAATGTTTACTGTGGGTTTGTCATATACAGCTTTTATTATGTTGAGGTATGTTCCTTCTATTCCTGCTTTCTGGAGAGTTTTTATCATAAATGGGTTTTGAATTTTGTCAAAGGCTTTCTCTGCATCTATTGAGATAATCATATGGTTTTTATTTTTCAATTTGTCAATGTGGTGTATTACATTGATTGGTTTGCAGATATTGAAGAATCCTTGCATCCCTGGGATCAAGCCCACTTGGTCATGGTGTATGATCTTTTTAATGTGTTGTTGGATTCTGATTGCTAGAATTTTGTTAAGGATTTTTGCATCTATGTTCATCAGTGATATTGGCCTGTAGTTTTCTTTTTTTGTGGGATCTTTGTCAGGTTTTGGTATTAGGGTGATGGTGGCCTCATAGAATGAGTTTGGAAGTTTACCTTCCTCTGCAATTTTCTGGAAGAGTTTGAGCAGGATAGGTGTTAGCTCTTCCCTAAATTTTTGGTAGAATTCAGCTGTGAAGCCGTCTGGACCTGGGCTTTTGTTTGCTGGAAGATTTTTGATTACAGTTTCAATTTCCGTGCTTGTGATGGGTCTGTTGAGATTTTCTATTTCTTCCTGGCCCAGTTTTGGAAAGTTGTATTTTTCTGAGAATTTGTCCATTTCTTCCACATTGTCCATTTTATTGGCATATAATTGTTGATAGTAGTCTCTTATGATCCTTTGTAGTTCTGTGTTGTCTGTTGTGATCTCTCCCTTTTCATTTCTAATTTTATTGATTTGATTTTTCTCCCTTTGTTTCTTGATGAGTCTGGCTAATGGTTTGTCAATTTTATTTTTCCTTTCAAAGAACCAGCTTTTGGCTTTGTTGATTTTTGCTATGGTCTCTTTTGTTTCTTTTGCATTTATTTCTGACCTAATTTTTAAGATTTCTTTCCTTCTACTAACCCTGGGGTTCTTCATTTCTTCCTTTTCTAGTTGTTTAGGTGTAGAGTTAGGTTATTTTTTTGACCTTTTTCTTGTTTCTTGAGGTGTGCCTGTATTGGTATGAACTTTCCCCTTAGCACTGCTTTTACCGTGTCCCACAGGTTTTGGGTTCTTGTGTTTTCATTTTCATTTGTTTATATGCAAATTTTGATTTCTTTTTTGATTTCTTCTGTGATTTGTTGGTTATTCAGCAGCGTGTTGTTCAGCCTCCATATGTTGGAATTTTTAATAGTTTTTCTCCTGTAATTGAGATCTAATCTTACTGCATTATGGTCAGAAAAGATGCTTGCAATGATTTCTATTTTTTTGAATTTACCAAGGCTAGCTTTATGACCCAGGATGTGATCTATCCTGGAGAAGGTTCCGTGTGCACTTGAGAAAAAGCTGAAATTCATTGTTTTGGAATGAAATGTCCTATAGATATCAATTAGGTCTAACTGGTCTATTGTATCATTTAAAGTTTGTGTTTCCTTGTTAATTTTCTGTTTAGTTGATCTATCTATAGGTGTGAGTGGAGTATTAAAGTCTCCCACTATTATTGTGTTATTGTTAATTTCTCCTTTCATACTTGTTAGCATTTGTCTTACATACTGCAGTACTCCCGTGTTGGGTGCATATATATTTATAATTGTTATATCTTCTTCTTGGATTGATCCTTTGATCATTATATAGTGACCTTCTTTGTCTCTTTTCACAGCCTTTGTTTTAAAGTCTATTTTATCTGATATGGGTATTGCTACTCCTGCTTTCTTTTGGTCCCTATTTGCATGGAAAATCTTTTTCCAGCCCTTCACTTTCAGTCTGTATGTGACCCCTGTTTTGAGGTGGGTCTCTTGTAGACAACATATGTAGGGTCTTGTTTTTGGATCCATTCAGCCAGTCTTTGTCTTTTGGTTGGGGCATTCAACCCATTTATGTTTAAGGTAATTACTGATAAGTATGATCCCATTGCCATTTACTTTATTGTTTTGGGTTCGAATTTATACACCGTTTTTGTGTTTCCTGCCTAGAGAATGTCCTTTAGTATTTGTTGGAGAGCTGGTTTGGTGGTGCAGAATTCTCTCAGCTTTTGCTTGTCTGAGAAGCTTTTGATTTCTCCTTCATATTTGAATGAGATCCTTGCTGGGTACAATAATCTGGGCTGTAGGTTATTTTCTTCCATCACTTTAAGTATGTCTTGCCATTCCCTCCTGGCTTGAAGAGTTTCTATTGAAAGATCAGCTGTTATCCTTATGGGAATTCCCTTGTGTGTTATTTGTTGTTTTTCCCTTGCTGCTTTTAATATTTGTTCTTTGTGTTTGATCTTTGTTAATTTGATTAATATGTGTCTTGGGGTGTTTTGCCTTGGGTTTATCCTGTTTGGGACTCTCTGGGTTTCTTGGACTTGGGTGATTATTTCCTTCCCCATTTTAGGGAAGTTTTCCACTATTATCTCCTCAAGTATTTTCTCATGGCCTTTCTTTTTGTCTTCTTCTTCTGGGACCCCTATGATTCGAATGTTGTAGCGTTTAATATTGTCCTGGAGGTCTCTGAGATTGTCCTCATTTCTTTTAATTCGTTTTTCTTTTATCCTCTCTGATTCATTTATTTCTACCATTCTATCTTCTAATTCACTAATCCTGTCTTCTGCCTCTGTTTTTCTACTATTTGTTGCCTCCAGAGTGTTTTTAATTTCATTTATTGCATTATTCATTATATATTGACTCTCTTTTATGTCTTCTAGGTCCTTGTTAAACCTTTCTTGCATCTTCTCAATCCTTGTCTCCAGGCTATTTATCTGTGATTCCATTTTAATTTCAATATTTTGGATCAATTTCACTATCATTATTCGGAATTCTTTATCAGGTAGATTCCCTATCTCTTCCTCTTTTGTTTGGTTTGGTGGGCATTTATCCTGTTCCTTTAGCTGCTGGGTATTCCTCTGTCTCTTCATCTTGTTTAAATTGCTGAGTTTGGGGTGTCCTTTCTGTATTCTGGCAGTTTGTGGAGTTCTCTTTATTGTGGCTTTTCCTCACTGTGTGTGGTTTTGTACAGGTGGCTTGTCAAGGTTTCCTGGTTAGGGAAGCTTGTGTCGGTGTTCTGGTGGGTGGAGCTGTATTTCTTCTCTCTGGAGTGCAATGAAATGTCCAGCAATGAGTTATGAGATGTCTATGGTTTTGGGGTGATTTTGGGCAGCTTGTGTCTTGCTAACTAAAACTTCTTGGGGGTCTGGACAGTCAACACTTGCCCGAGAAGGTGCGCCAGTTTTACACCCAGATAACCGAGTGGCGGGGAGGCGATAAGTCACAGCATTGGCGCTCGCCATACACCTCATCACCTGAGATGCTCGGACCTGGGAAGAGCACAAAACGCAGGCCCAACTGAGTCTGCGCCTCTGAGGACTACCCGAGTGCCTGAACCTGAGTGGCTTGGACCTGGGAGGTGCATGCAGCCCAGGGCTGGCCTCGGATTGTTCCCGGCAGAACAACCTAGAGCCCGAGCAGTATGGGCAGGGAGGCTACATGTGCCATGAGTGGGGGCAGACCCAGTGTGGCTGAGGCACTGCGAGCGCATGCCAGTGTTATTTGTTTGCAGCATCCCTCCCTCCCTCCCCACAGTGCGACTGAACAAGTGAGCCTAAAAAAAAAAAAGTTTCCCCCACCGTCCCCTTTGTGTCAGGGCGGTAACCAGACGCTGAAGAGACCAGCAAACAGAAGAAGTTATAACAGAGGGAAACGCCTTGGAAGCTACAGGCAATAGATTAAAACCCCGTGGTTACTACGGACTACATAGGAAGGGGCCTATAGATCTTGAGAAATATAAGTCGGACCAAGGAACTAGCCAAAAATGAATGAACTGAACCCACAATACTCACAATAAAACCAGAAAAAGTCCTAGATATATTTTTACTATTTTTATGATCATTCTTTCTTTCTTTCTTTCTTTCTTTTTTAATTTTTAGAAAAAAAAAAATTTTAGTCCTCTATTGTTCCTTTAATTTTCACTTTTATAACCTATTACTTTGCAAAAAAAAAAAAAAAAAAGACCCTATTTTTTTTCTTCTTCAGCAAACTCCATATATATATATATATATATATATATATATATATTATAATTTCTTGACCTTGTTATATTTTTTTTTCTTTTCTTTAACATTGTATTTTTGAAATTCCAAACTCTACTCTAATTTTTTAATTTTAGCGTTTTGGTATATGTTATCAATTTTGTACCTATAGCTTTTTTTATAATTTCTGTGACTTTTTTTTTCCTGTTTCTTTCTCTTCTTCTTTTATATAACATTGTATATCTGAAATTCCAAACTCTACTCTAGATTTTTAATTTATGCTTTTTGGTATTTTATATTAATTTTGTACCTGTATTTTCTTTATAATTTTTGCGACATTGTTTGTTTTTGTTTGTTTTCTCTCTTTATGTCTCTTCTTCCTTTTTTTTTTAACATTGTATTTTTGAAATTCCAAACTCTACTCTAGATTTTTAATTTTTGCTTTTTGGTATTAGTTATCAATTTTGTACCTGTATTTTCTTTATAATTTTCACGACCTTGTTTGTTTTTCTTTGTTCGTTTTTTCTCTCTTTCTTTTCGTTCTCCTTTTCTTTAACATCGTATTTTTGAAATTCCAAACTCTACTCTAGATTTTTAATTTTTGCTTTTATGTATTTGTTACCAATTTTGTACCTTTAAGAACCCAATCCTCAGGACCCATTTTTCACTAGGGAGCGAGATTACTGACTTGACTGCTCTCCCTCCCTTTGGACTCTCCTTTTTCTCCACCAGGTGGCCTGTGTCTCCTCCTTAACCCCTCTCTACTCTACCCAACTCTGTGAGTTTCTGTGTGTTCCAGATGGTGGAGAACACTTAGGGAACTGATTACTGGCTGGATCTGTCTCCCTCCTTTTCATTCCCCCCTTTTATCCTTCTGGCCACCTCTGTCTCCTTCCTCCTTCTTCTCTTCTCTGTATAACTCCGTAAACATCTCTGAGTGGTCCAGTTGTGGAGTGCACATAAGGAAGTGACTACTGGCTACCCCACTCTCTCCACAATTGATTTCACCTCATCTCATTTGGGTCACCTCTAACTCCCTCCTCCCTCTTCTCTTCTCCATGTAACGCTGTGAACCTCTCTGAGTGACACTCACAGTAGAGAAACTTTTCATCTTTAAAGTAGATGTTTTATCAATGGTGCTGTATCAAAGGAGAAGTTTTGAAACTACTGTAAAAATAAGACCAATAACTGGAAGCAGGAGGCTTAAGTCCAAACCCTGACTCCAGGGAACTCCTGACTCCAAGGAACATTAATAGACAGGAGCTCATCAAACACCTCCATACCGACACTGAAACCAAGCACCACACAAGGGCCAACAAGTTCCAGGGCAAGACATACCAAGCAAATTCTCCAGCAACAAAGGAACACAGCCCTGATTCTTATAAGATTTTAAGATTTTGTAATTTTTGTGAAGTTTTAAGATTTTGTAGTTTTTCAATATAAATTTCTAAGTGCAGAATTGTAATAGGCAAATATAAAAATGAAAGACTTTGCTTTCCTTGTATGATCAGGTGTTTAATTCACACAAACTAGGAAAATAATCCTCTTTAGATTAATGGAGGAATGTGCTACGGGAGGAAAGATAAAGGTCCATCTCACATATATTAGACAATAGTTTCCAAAGTTTTATAGAATGGAGACCATCTTGGAATATTTACAACTGTCAGGTGTAAATGAGACAAATTATGAAAGTTTAAAGAGATCTTAATGAGGGAACTCTCTTCAGAGTATATCCCGGGGCAAGGTGTTTACCACCAAAATCCAGGAATGGAAGGAAGATGGCAAACTGTCAGAGAGCTGTCCTAATAGAAAAAGGCTCCTCTCCTTTGAATCAGTGTGGCAACCATGGCCAACCAACATAGAAGAAGCTCAGGTGTTCATATCCTGACCTCACTTTGTTCCCATTGGCTGAACCCATTAGGAGGCAAAGGACAAGAAACTGAGTAGATGAAGTTGCCAGCAGTCATCTGGGTATAGAGCAGGGTGGAGGGAAGGGTGGAAGCAGGGGAGGCAAATGGAAGAGACCCTACACAACATCCAGAATGATTATCAAAATTTGATGACAGTTCATTGTATATATTAGTGTCAGTTGCTTGACGATATAATGACATGCATTTGCTATGGAAACAGCAGTGCTTTTAAATTTGTATTTTATTAATGACAAAGATTTTTTACTTGAAAAGTCACAATATACATGAACATAAAACTATACATTCATGAGCTAATATCTTCTTGAATCTCCTGGCACAGGTTAGCTCCTTGAAGGTCAGGGCATCCAGGGTGGGGACCACTGTTCTGTTCTTCAGAGGCTGCTTGGACCTCTTGATTCATGATAACTAGCATTAGTTTTGTGCTAGTTTCTATGCTAATTGTTTAGGATCTTTATCTCATTTAATCCTTGCAATACCATGAGGCAGAAAAAAATGAAGCTTAAAAATGTTAAATGACTTTCCGTTGTTCATAAAGTAGTGAATGTTGGCTTCAAAATCATATCTGCTAACTCCAGATGTTTGAGACATAAAGACTAATAAATACTGTCTGAAAAATCTAAATTGATTTATTGATTCAGCAGACTTGTTATATACCCAAATAATCCAGGTAGAATATGCTTTAATATAATAACAATATAGTGAGCTATTTGCATGCTTTTCAAAGGGCTCTGACCAAAGGATACTGCTGCTGCTGCTGCTGCTAAGTCACTTCAGTCGTGTCCAACTCTATGCGACCCCATAGATGGCAGCCCACCAGGCTCCCCCATCCCTGGGTTTCTCCAGGCAAGAACCCTGGAGTGGGTTGCCATTTCCTTCTCCAATGCATGAAAGTGAAAAGTGAAGGTGAAGTCGCTCAGTTGTGTCCGACTCTTAGCGACCCCATGGACTGCAGCCTACCAGGCTCCTCTGTCCATGGGATTTTCCAGGCAAGAATACTGGAGTGGGGTGCCATTGCCTTCTCCGAAAGGATACTAATAAGCAGGAAAAAATAAAATTGCTTAAATTTTTTTTTAGGCTATAAGTTTAATGTGAGCCATGGTATTTGATATTTCATAGGAATCTGGAGTGTTAGGTCTATGAATTGGATGTGGTCATGTGGGAGATGGCAAGATTGAACATCGACATCTTAGGAATCACTGAACTAAAATGGACTGTAATAAACAAATTTAATTCAGATTTACATTATATTCAATATTATGGTCAAGAATCCCTTAAAAGAAATATTAGCCCTTAAAGTAGCCTCATAGTCAACAAGAGTCCAAAATGCAGTACTTGAGTGCAACCTCAAAAACAGCAGAATGACCTTGGTTCATTTCCAAGGCAAATAATTCAGCATCACAGTAATCCAAGTCTTTCCCCCAAGCACTGATGCTGAAGAAGCAGAAGTTGACTAGTGCTGTGAAGATCTGTAACATCTTCTAGAATTAACACACACACACACACACACACACACACACACACGTCCTTTGCATCATAGGGGATTGAAATGTACAAGTAGGAAATCACAATATACCCAGAATAACAGGAAAGTTTGGCCTTGGGGTATAAAATAAAGCAGGGAAAAGACTAACAGTTTTGTCAAGAGAACACACTGGTCATAGCAAACACTCTTTCTTTACACAAAAGATGACTCTACACATGGGCAGCATGTTCAATACTGAACATGATGTTCAATACTGAAATCAAATTGATTATATTTTTTGCTGTTGAAGATGGAGAAGCTTTATATAGTCAGCAAAACAAGACCTGGAGCTGACTGTAGCTCAGATCATGTGCTCCTCATTGCTACTTCAGGCATAAATCAAAGAAAGTAGGGAAAAATCACTGGACCATTCAGGTATGACAAAAATCAAATTCCTATGATTATACAGTGGAGGTAATGAAGAGATTCAAGGGACTGGTAGGGAGAGAGCCTGAAGAACTATGCATGAAACTTAGTAACATTGTACAGGAGGAAGTGACCAAAACCACATCAAAGAAAAAGAAACACAGGAGGCAAAGTAGTTGTCTGAAGAAGCTTTACAAACAGCTGAGGAAAGTAGAAAGTGAACAGAAAGGGAGAATTGGAAAGGTATACGCAACTGAATGCAGAGTTCCAAAGAACAGCAAGGAGAAATAAGAAGGCCTTTTTAAGTAAATGATGCAAAAAATAGAGGAAAATAATAGAATGGGAAAGACTAGAGATCTCTTCAAGAAAAT